>NW_027098421.1:0-23045 GCF_019320115.1 Miscanthus floridulus | reverse complement strand
ACTAAGGAAACAAGAAAACCCTCCATGTAACTAAAAAAAGAGGAAAATCGGAAAAGGCATAAAAAAAAGTATCAATCCACAAAAGAAAAACCCTCCCTAAATCCGCGGCAAGAACAGGCGATCTAAACCCCGCCAAAACCCTAGATTTCCACGAACATGGAGACGGGGGAGAGGCAGAGGAGGAGGGTTTTCGGTTACCGCCGAGTGGTGGAAGCGGATGGCGACGTCTCCGAGAAGGCGAGAGAACTTCTCACCCTTCCGGCCCCTCCGGCTTTCCAAACAGAACACAACTGGGAGGGCAGCGCACCCACCCCTCCTGTACCAGCAGCCCGCCCTCCTGTACGACGGGGAGGGAAGGGCAGCGAGGTCATTCCGCACCCACCCGCCCGTGCGGTGCGCTCTCTTACGATTGCGGGGCCGTCCGTGGGCTCCGATCGGCCCATCTGGACCGTGCGTTGGGAGAGCCCGGAACTTGAGGCCGAGACCAGGTGACACGTGGACTGGAGCATTGGACGCGGTAGGCACCTCACGCACTAACGCCCACCGTGCTCTCCACTTCCTCGGTGCACGCCAAAGCGCATCGGACGCAACAATTACTCCACTGATTTGTGGGCCCCGTAAAACTGTACCCCACCAGTCATTGTCATCGGTGAGTCCTGCCGGGTCGGGGCAACGCTGCCTCCGGCCTCCGCGGCGAACCGTATCTTGACGTGACTGTGTGTGCCCGAAGTCCCGAACCCCGGAAGGCGGAAGCCACCACCGGTGGGCGACTGGCGACCCGGCGCATCCCCCAGACCCTCACTGACACGTGGGTCCGTTCTATGTTTGGTCCCAGCAATCAGTGACACAGAAGGTGCAGCCCGTGGCCGGGCCCCGAGGTGTCACCGCAGACTGCCTACCGGGCACACAGCGTCCCATCCGGTCTGGTACCGGCGTTAGCGTGACGGAGGAGAGGAATTCCAGACTGGGAGGACACCTGTACATGCAGCAGGCGGATCGAAGCCGTTAGCTTACGGCGCCGTCATCGGACCGTTAGGACCTCCTCGGTGATATCCACGCATCGGCGTTCAAACTTCAAAGGCTGCTGCGCTCCTCCAGCTGCACCCTCCAACTGCACCGGGTCTACGGACTCCATCCCACAGACATGTAGGCCCGCACCGTGCTTTCATATCTCGCCCTCCACGCGGTGCACCGCGGCACCGTGGACCCGGAGCATTCAACAGCGCGGCGGGGTAGCAGCGGCAACGGAAGCGTCGCGCAGGCTGGCAGAGCGTCCTCCCTGCGGCCGCTACCGGGCGGGCGGTGTCGCTTCCGTTTTCGCAAAAAGCTTGAGCAGCCTTCGAAAGGATGGCTGCCGCATCTCCTTCTCGGTTAATGCGGGCAGTGCTGTAGTACGAGCTCTGTAGCAGAGAGACTCCCCGTGCTTTTGCCTTTGCCACCTGCCGCTGCCGGCGTTGAGCTCCTCGCCTTCCTCCAGCGCAAGAATGGAAGTGGGGCCGGGCCACGGCTGTCCAGCTACCAGCCTTGTTTCCATTTTTGTGCTTCGCGGTGATCGGGAAAGTTTAATTGTGAAGATTTGAAAATTGAAAGCGGGGGGATTTGGGGAAGGAAATTGCGAGGATCCGGATTTGAGAAATGAATGGGAAAGTAATTAGTAGGAGATTTTAATACGTGATAATAAAGCACAGTAAGTACTCTTCGTAGTTAAAAAGTCAATCAAATTATTATTAAAAAAAGGCCATCAAATTGAGTTATTGAGATCATTGCACCGGGGCGGGGGCCCCTACTTTGAACGCTCGAAATTGTGACAATGCACTCTTTTTTCAACTTTGTATTATTGCTCGTGCTCCTTACTTTGCAACATTTTACCATCAATAGTTGGGGCCTTGGGGGCAAAGGTGTGTGGATTTGGGAAGGTTTTTATTTTTTTATAAATGCACTTTTGTATGGAAACTAAAGAGTTATCCTATAACGGTTGGATTTTTGAAACAATGCGATGTGGTCTCTTGCTGGAACGACACCTTGATAAAAACAGCTTTATCTTCATAGAAGAAAAATATGATTCTTTATAAAAGTCATTTTATGGCTTGAACAACTTCAAAAGGCATTTTCTGGTAAACAAAATTCTACATAGCTTTTTCCATGTTTTTGTCGATAAGGCCACTAAAAATCTTGTAAATTTTTAAATAGACGCTAAAAATCAACCACGGCCCATTTTATTTGTATCTAACATCATGACTTTTTGTAGTTTTAAAATTAAATTTCCTCCTAGAATATTATATCTAAGTTTTCGGTTAAATTATTTAGCTTTAAAACTTTTTTCAAGGAAATCGTCTAAAATAATGATATGAGAAACAGTATTTTGTAGGAAGTGTCTCATTGTGCGCGTTCAAGTGAAATCTAGAGTTTTTTAAGAAATGATATGCTCAAATTTATTTTGAAATTAAATTTAAACACATTCGAACAAGCTCAAAATTTTCTTGGTGTTGCAAAAAGTTGAGTCTGTTTTGAATGTGTTTTAATTTAGTTTCAATTTCAAAGATAAAATCTGTTTCTGAGCACGCGCTTTATTAAAGAACTTTGGATTTTCACTTGAACACGTTTGTAAATTACATGATAAAATACTAATTTTTGAACCATGAATCTAAGCGATTTCTCCTTAAACATTGAAAAACATTTTGGCGCTAAACAACTTAACCGATAACTTAAATATAACAACCTAGGAAGAATTTTAAATCTCGAAACCGCAAAAGTATAATGTAATACACGAAAAATGGGCCATGCATGAATTTTACATCTATTTGAAAAATTATAAGATTTTTTCAAAGCCCCTGAGGCCTTTGTTTCAGATCGACAAAAACATTCAAAAAACTAAGCAGCCTTGTATTTCATTCCCCGGAAGAACAAATTTGGAAGCCATTCAATAAAACGAATTTTGTAGTAAACTCTTATTTTTCTTCTGTGGATGTTGTTTACACCAAAATTTAGAAGGGGAGTCATAGGGACCCAGAAGCTCTCAGGATCGTATCATCAAGGGATCAGTTGCGGGCGGATCAGAAACAGTTGATTCAGATGCAAAATCTAGGAATCTGCTTTCTTCGGACAGCGCCAGCAGATAACGACAGAGGCTACGCTCGACGCCAGGACAAAAACATGTTGGACTCTACAAAAAGGGAAAGATTAGAGTCCAGGTTATCTTAAATTAGGAATGTTTTCATTTTATGCCAACGGTTGTAACAAATCGTGCTCGAGTAGGATTCATGTTTAGGCTCCGGGTATAAATACCAAACCCCGGCTATTGTAGGAATCAATCAATCAATCATTTTCGGCTCCGGCCACCCCTTAGGAGTAGGAGTAGAGTAGATCTCGGCGAGTTCTTCGGCAAGTACGGCTGCATCGATCCGGTCGACCTCCACTGCTTGTTGTAAGTACCGTCATGGTTTATACCTCTATTCGTATGGCTGCATATATCCGATCGACCCCTACTACGGCTCTGGTATAAGCTAGTTATCGACTCTTGCCTAATTCAAGTATGGCATGTGTGATTCTGCCTCACACCTCACTGCTTGAATTGGTTCAAGGTCAAGTTATCGGCTCTATCTTAGAGTGGCAGTCTTTGGTAGATTCATTAAGTTACCGATATTGCTTATTGCTTTCATTGTTTATCTAATTACAACAATATCACTCTGCCCGATTGAGATTGATCTGGATCGGCCTTATATCTTGTTTAACTCATCATTTGCTAATTTAAAACTAATCTAATCTACATCTTAAGCGATGAGTTATGTTTTTATCGGTTGTTTTGCATCAATCTTAATCGTGCATAGCATGCGGTTAAGGCATGTTCAATCTTGAGTAGATCTATCGGTTAGCGAGAACCGTTTCATGGCCTGTCATCACGGCCTGTGGGATTCTGCCTCTCACCCCACTGTTGGCACCATGGAGTGGGGATCGTTGGTTGATAGACCCGTTTCTGAGAAGACATGACCTTAACTATGCGCTATGCCTGAATCGGCTGTTTAGCCGATATCGAATGCTTTCATGAACAGTTCACATCACGAGATCGTTGAAGTAGAGATAAGTTGAAAGATGTGTTAGCCCTATGATCTTGTTATTATATTACGGCCTGCATGATTCTGCCTCATGCCCCACTGATATTAGTAATGAGTTAGGGTCGTAGAGTCTATTGTTGTTTCTACGGCCTGCATGATTCTGCCTCATGCCCCACTGGTCATGGCGATAGATGAGATCTAACATATTCATTAGATTTATCTTTATTAAATGATTAAGTGACGTTGAATTGTTTCTTTATATAAAAAAGAGTTCGGTTACCCGTAATCATTGGCTCAGTATGGACCGATCATCATTGATATCTTATTGCCATTGTGAAAGTGCATCTAGCCCTTTAGTGGGTTTTGGTTGATTGAATGACAACGTGATTAAAGGACTAACCCGTTTGCTAAGTGTGGACAGGTAATAGGTTATCTCAAAGGCACTTAATGAAAGCCAAAATGATGTGTTGTTGTATAAACAATCTAGTTCAAGCACAAGACAACAATGCAAATGAAATTCATGTGAAGGCTTATTTATTGTGGGATTTCCATGTATTATGTGAAAGCAAGCTTGTGATTATTAGTTAATGAGACATGAGGGATTGCATATGGAATGGTCTCATATTTGAAGCTTGCTAAATTAAAATGAAAAAGATAACAATACATATGAATGGATGATTCAACACAAGATGTGACTTGATGGCTTGAGATGGTGAAGATAGCAAGGAAAGGCTTCGAGGTACTAAGCAAGGGTGAAGGGCAAGCGACGGCTTGGCGGCCGAAGAACCTAGCTAGGGTGAAGAAGAAAGTACTTGCATTTAGTTGAGGTACTAATCAAGCTTAGATGGCCATATTGATGTGAAGGATCAAATCTATAATGAAGTATTTGATGGAAGTGACTTGATACATTTGGGATTATTCAAACTTGATGAATGGAATCAAGTCACATGCTCAAGATGGCTATGCTCAAGTGAAAAGATCAACATCAACATGTTAGCACCCTTACTTGATGAAGATTGGAAGGGACGGCATCAATTCAAAAGAACAACTCAAGTGGTACAAATTCATATTTCCGTTTGTCTTGAGTTTAATAGGTATGCCGTACTATTAAGAGGGATGCATCATGTTGATAGATAATGTTTCATAAGTGCTCAAGCCAACCCATGTGAGTTTTGAGTATTTGAGAGACAAATGAGCTAACTGATTTCTTGCTGGTCTGGCAATACCGGACGTGTCCGGTATTCATACCGGACGTGTCCGGTATTTGTCCAGCAGCTGTAAAATTGTCGTTCTCGGGTTGGTTCGTCGGGAGTTCCGAGATAGGTCGGGAGTTCCGACGGTCGGGAGTCCCGGCATGGGTCGGGAGTTCCGACGTGTCGCACTTCGACCGACTTGGAGGGTTCACTGTCCTGGTCATACCGGACGTGTCCGGTATTCATACCGGACGTGTCCGGTATGGATGACCAGATGCCAACGGCTAGTTTTCAAAAGCCGTGAGGGTCGGGAGTTCCGACGTGAGTCGGGAGTTCCGACGGTCGGGAGTTCCGACATGTGTCGGGAGTTCCGACACCTCACTAACTTTAACTCAGTTACATGTTTTTCAAAATTACTGAGGGTCGGGGGTTCCGACTTGAGTCGGGAGTTCCGACAGTCGGAAGTCCCGGCATTCTTCGGGAGTTCCGACGCCTCACAACATCACTGTAACTTAGTTACCGTTGGCACAGTGTGAGTCATACCGGACGTGTCCGGTATGCATACCGGACGTGTCCGGTATTGCAACGGCTATAAAACGGCTAGTTTTTCAAGGGGGCTATAAATACCCCCAAGCCTCCACCTTTGGAGGCTGCTGATTCTGCTGAGTAACACACACGTTTTTGAGCCTTGCCAACTCTCCTAAACCCTCTCTTAGTGAGTGTGTGATCCAAATTGCAAAAATCAATTTGTGGGTTAAGAGAGAATTTGAAAAAGAGAGCAAGCCACCACTTGAGCACTTGTGCATATTGTAAATCTCGTGATTTGCATTTGTTACTCTTGGACTCTTCGGTCCTAGACGGCTAGGCGTCGCCGGAGAGCAACCGAGAGATTGTGGTTGCTTCGGAAAGTTTGTAACGGTCGATTCCGCCGCCTCGGAATCAAATTAGTGGAAGGAGGAAAAGGAGTTGGAAAAGACTCCGGCTAGAGTGACCTTCGTGGTACCCTCTAGGGCTGACCTTCGCTGGGTCGCCCGCAGCCCCCTCAACGGAGAGTAGGACTCGAACGAGTCCGAACTTCGGTAAAACAAATATCGTGTCTTAATTCGCATTTCATTTGATATTTGTGTTGCTCTAGCTGTGCTGCAGGTTCTCTGTGTATATTGTCATCTCCATTAGGTGCCTGCAGTTTGGTTTGAAGATAGAAATCGAAAGGAGCAAGTTCGGGGCTGATCTGCAGAAATCGTGTATACCGGACACGTCCGGTATTCATACCGGACACGTCCGGTATTTCCTGCCTGCACTGAAAATATTTATTCTCTGTTTTAACTTGGTGTTGCAGGGTTGTAGTTTCTAGATATATTCTTTATACCTTGTTTACTTTGTGACTAACTTGTGAGGGGAGGTAGTACTCTTAATTTGGAGTTTCCATTTTGGAAACTCCCCTTTCTAATTGTTTCCGCATTTAAAGGTGTTAATTTTCAGAAACGCCTATTCACCCCCCCTCTAGGCGGCATCCTAGGTCCTTTCAATTGGTATCAGAGCGAGGTTCTCACCTAAAGCTTCACCGCCGTGAGAAAAGGATGTCGACGCCTATCGAGTTGGAGCCGGTGCTTCTCCAAAATGATGGTTCAAACTTTCTATCTTGGTCAATTCATGTACTCAATGCTTTTAGACATATTAGTCCTATTGTTGAGCATATTGTGTTTGCAAGCATACCTCTTTCTATAGTTGATTGGAGCAACTATAAGAATTTATCAAAAGAGGAAGAGATATGCGTGCAACTCAATGCTCAAGCTATTAACATCATTTTGAGTACATTGAGTGCAGAGGTTCAAGATGAGGCAATATTCAATGGACAACCACCTCCGGAGAGTGCTCATCTCATTTGGACCAAACTCGTTGAGTTATATGGAGAATCCAAATGCGATGATGCACTTGAGGTCGAGTCAATGGAAAGTATGTCCATTGTGTCTTCATGCAGCAAAGAAGCCTCACAAGACCTCAAGAGCACTGAGCCGGAGCAAGAAGTGCAAGCAGCACATGACGTGCTGTCTGCCTGCACATACCGGACGTGTCCGGTATTCATACCGGACGTGTCCGGTATGGCCGAGGCAGCAGACCAGCAAGCAGCTGTTTGCAGCGATGCTCAAGCCCGATGGCGACCAAGTGATGAGTCAACCTCAGTATCTCATGATACTCATCACTTGTGTCTCATGGCCAAGAAAAGCAAGAAGAAGAATAACAAGAAAGATCAAGAAAAGGAGAAAGCACAAGTAGATGATCAAGATAAGAGTGATGTTGAAGTTGAAGACAACTACAACCTTGATCATCTCAACCATAAAGACAAGTTCATCATCATGAAGATAGTTGAAAAGAATGATGAGCTTGAAGAAGAGATTGAGAAGCAAGAGCAATCGCTTCAAAATCAAGAAAAGTTTCTCATCTCCAAATTGCAAGAGCTAAAGGCAATAAATGAGAGGTATGAAAAATTGTCAATTGAGCATACTTTAGTTACTAACTCCTCTTCTAGTGTTTCACAACTAGAGAAGGAAAACTTTGAGCTCAAGGCAAGGCTAGATGAACTATCAAGCAAGTATAATGAGCTACAAGCAAATTATGTTCATCTAAAGTGCTCTCATGAGGAAGTAGTAGAATCAAGCATCATGCTTGAGGTGGCTCATGAGGTTGTGATTACATCGGTAAAATTCTCTCAACCTCTCACACATCCGCTCACTAGTACACCATCTCAAATAAATATTTTTTGTACTAATGAGTGTGCTCCTCAAGCAAGCCAATCTTCGATTGAGCTAAATCTTATAGAAAACATAGAGCTCAAAGAAGAAGTGCAAAGATTAAAGAAAGATGTGATTCGGTTGAAGGGTAAGGAGAAAGCACAACCTTCTCAAGATAACCGTGATAACATGGTGAAGAAGCTTGAGAAGGGTTCAAACCTTGCTTCCTCCAAAGCCCAACAAAAGAATCACATCTCAAGCAAGGCCAACACAACCAAGAGCAAGAAACATGGAAAAAGGATGTGCTATGGTTGTGGATTGTATGGACATGAGTGGGCTATGTGTCCACACAAGAGTTGGGCCGACAAAGTTGAAGCCGCCAATCAAAAGGCTTCTACCAAGAAATGCCAAATGTACAAAGAAGCAAGAAAGGAAGCCCAAGTTGCAACTAGAAGATGCTATGGGTGCAATGAGATGGGCCACAAGGTTGATAGATGTCCATACAAGCAAAGCAAGCATAGAGCACACAAAGGCCGCATATGCTATGCTTGTAGAAGAAAGGGGCATCTAAGCTATGAATGCCCAAATGGTAAAACTCCTAAGCCAAACACATTTGTTTATAATGATACGCTTAGGAAGACCACAAATAGAGTTAGCACTAGTAAGGTGATGTGTTCACCACAAACTAATGCTAAAGCCATTAGGGTGCCTAAGCACTTATTGACTAACTCAAAAGGACCCAACAAGAGTTGGGTACCAAAGTGTGCTTAGGTTAATGTTGTAGGTGCTTGGTGATGAGATGAAAGCTTCAGGGGTGGTTGAGCAAGCAAATTGACAATATTCACTCAATCTATCAACCAATTCTCATCATAATCTCTTATATGGTTGACCCGAAGATAATTCAATGAACATATCATATATTTCATCCTCACCATTGGTAACAAGTACCTAAACCTTGTAGGATAGCCACTTTGTTTGTTTCGTGTTCTATAGTTCACAAATAGGTACATTTGTGAAATAATGAAAGTGGCTAATTAATTTCACTTGAGATTTATCATATTTGCCATATGATGCTTTTATTAGCTCTCTAGAAGAGTAATTTATTTGTTGAGATGCAAGTATACAATAAATAAATATTACAGTTGAAACGAAGAATCACAAGCAGCAACTTAATTGGTTCTGTCTTTCACATATCGGACGTGTCCGGTATTACTATCGGACGTGTCCGGTATGGCCAGGGACAGAAAGTCAGTGTTTCTGTTCTGTGTATTCCGGACGTGTCCGGTACACTACCGGACGTGTCCGGTATTGCATGGACCAGAACACTAATTGTGTTGCAACTGAGTATTCGATCCATACATTTTTCATATATCCCTAACATACTCTGAAGCTTGTGTTTTATCAAATCTAAGTGGATTGTGAGCATCTCTTAAGCTCACTTTTAAATATGGCAATCTTATTTGGTTCATGGTCAAAATGAAAATTGGCTCTCAATTTCTTATCAGAATAAAAGTGCTCGTTGAAAGTCATTCAAAATACTTGAAGCACTTATTTAGGGGGAGCTAAATTTCTATTTTGCACCATTGTGGACTAACAAATTTATCTAGCACTCTTTGTAGTCCTTTGGATGAAAAATTGAATTTGTATCAAGCATGATTACTTGGCAATCAAGGTCAACATAAAGATTATCATGCCATGTGTCTTCTTAGTGGTATTCTTGTGGGCTCAAGGCAAAGGTATGTTTTTACATACATGTATTGTAAGTGCATCTAAGGCCCTTTATATGTTAGAATGTGCATTTGTGTGACATAGGAGAGAAGTTTTTCAAAACCCCTAACTAGCATGAGTAGGAAGTGTGAATTTGAAAAACTATTTGAATCTTGGTCTTTGTGACCTAGCCTTGCCATGTGATGATTATAGCTCTCCTTGATTGTTTGATCAGCTAATCACACATGACATGGCTCTCTTAAGTCCACAATCTACTTTGTCTCACTTTATCTCTCTCAAGCAAGCAAATTATTGATTATGCCATATATTTGGAAAAGAGAAAATAAATTGATGGCATTCGATAAGAAAAGTGATAGTACTCGGTTTGGATCAAGATCATACATCTTTTTGGACTGAGCAACAACTGAGAAAGGGTTTGGAAGAGTGAGAACACATTTTGGAATTACTTGGGCCAGCCCGCGTATACCGGACGTGTCCGGTATGCTACCGGACGTGTCCGGTATGAGCGGGACTATATAAACAGAGCGTACCCCTTCGGCCCAAACAGACTTGCCTCCTCCAAACCAACCAGCCGACGCCCTTCTTCTCACCTAGGGCGACCAAGGAATTCACCAAGGAAAAGAGAGAGAGGGAGATTGCATTGGAGAAGGCTTGGATCAAGGATTGATAGCCCGTGGACTTGGATTTCACATCGCATTCTCGTCTCTTCTCCAAAGGTACCCTAATCGCGGACCTCGTCCGATCTACATGGTTGAAGACTTGTTTTGAAATTCCTTCGGTCAATATGCTACATTAGTGATATAGAAGCAATGTCCAAAGTTTGGAATGGATCCGTGATGGTTAGAATCAAGGAACCCCGGTTAGGGTTGCTGGTCGCCCATACCGGACGTGTCCGGTATGCTACCGGACGTGTCCGGTATGGCCCAGCAGAGCAGACTCCCTGCTGTTCTCTGATTCAATCCTACCTAGAATTGTTTGTTAGGCTTAGTATCTTTTGTATCTACGTTTTGCAAACTTTTTGACAGTTGTTTGTCAAGATGATTGTAAAATCATGGATAAAAGATTCTTTGTCTAATTGCAATTCGAGATTAATTTTGGTCATTTATCTGAAATTTCTTGCAAATCTTTGGATACAGGACAGCAGTCATGAGTGGACGACAGGAGCCTAGGTCCAAGCACAGGCATGATCCAGCACTTGAAAAGTATAAGAAGGCAAGACAGGAGATGCATCCTGGATTCCAGCCAAGCAGCAGGAGGCCTACCAGGGCTGCCTCTAGTGCAGCTCCTCAGTATGTAGAGGGGTCAGGGAGCTCTTCTTCTGACACTAATTCTGATGCGTTCAGAGTGGAGTCTAGAGAAGATAAAAAGAGGAAGAGCACTCATAGAGGATCAGATGGTGACAGCTCAGATGAGGAGCAGGAGATTGAGGAGGAGGAGTCAGTTCCTCCAGTTCAGCACCAGCCTGGTCAGGGGATGCATTATGGTCTTCTTGAGACACGTCTGCCCAATGTGCCCTCCTATGTTCCCAGAGTTGACTACAGGGGAAAGGGTATGACCAGGAAGGCTAGAGATGAGCGAAGGGTTGATCCGAGGAGCTTACCTAAGGTTCAGTACGATCACCGCTTCCAGACAGCCTTTCACCTGGACTTCTACTCCAGTGTGATTCTCACCAGGAACCCTGTGATTGCCAGGTCTCAGTGGATTGACTGGCAGTACGTTACAGAGTTGCAGAAGGCCTCAGTTGATCATGCCATTGCCATTTGCCAGCGCACTGGGGTCTATGAGATCATGGAGTTCCAGCATGACTGGAACACAGAGGTAGTAGCTCAGTTCTATGCTACTCTATTTGTTGAGGAGGATGAGCGGCGTATGCACTGGATGCTTGAGGGCCAGTGGTACAGTGTTGACTATGATGTATTTGCCGCCCAGCTTGGTTTCTCTGAGGATGATCTCCAGAGGGACAGGATCCACACCGAGCAGGTGTTACCTCCTGAGCAGCTCGCATATATGTATCCTCCTGGTGGTCAGAGAGGAGCTGTGGGGAAGGTTCTAGGTCTTCACCCTACCTACAGGTACCTGGACAGGATGTTCAGGAAGACTATTGACTGCAAGGGTGGAGACAAGGGCACCATTGCTGATTACTCCAGGAACCTACTCCACAGGATGGCACCTGATGCTCGGCCCTTCAGCGTGTTTGACTTTATTTGGTCCGAGATCAGGAGTGTCGGAGAGAGGCCCCTCAAGGGCTGTGGTTTTGCTCCTTATATCATGCATATGATTGAGCAGGTGACAGGGCACACATTTGAGTATGATAAGATTCACAAGGCCCTGAAGATTATTGCAGATCTGCCTGAGACCGGGTTACCTCCAGCTGGACCAGGAGGAGCAGCAGCAGCACCAGAGGCAGATGCACCTGAGAGTGGTGCACCAGCAGGAGCTTCACCTTCACCACGTGCACCTTCACGTTCTACTTCACGCCGTGGTAGTCCTCCTTCGCCTATCCGCAGGCTTTTCAGCTCCATATTTGGGATGTGCCGTGACATCCAGACTAGGCAGCAGAAGGAGAGGGAGGCTAGGAGGAAGGACACTCGGACTTTGAAGCAAATTGCTTCTAATCTTGAGCTTGATCCTCCTAGGTCTCCTCTATCAGATGAGGCAGCTAGTGAGCCTGAGACTGAGGAGCAGCAGCAGGCTAGATATGATAGAGAGTATGTTGAGTTCATACAGCGACAGCAGCAGCAGCAGGCACCTGAGCACCCTGACACTCTACCTCTTCAGGCTCGTGTGCCTACTCACTCTCAGCCACGTCCCAGCACTGCAGACGACTATGCTACAGATTGGTGGAGTGACCTGACAGGTGGTGGTGGCTTCTACGGGTCTGGTGGCTATGACGCGTCTGGTGCGGGTGGTTCTCGTCCAGCCGGTGTTGCACGCTCAGATGATGAGGATGCTGGTCGAGATGATGCTGATGATGAGTGATCTCAGCTTTCCGTGACAGCTTGTAGCCCCTTTGTCCTTTGTATGTCATTGTTGGACCTTTGTGGTGATAGATGACAAAGGGGGAGAGAGACTGATTAAAGCTTCAGGATAGTTTCATTTGCTTATCTTTGTACCTGAAGATATGTACTGCAGGCTGTAGTTTGTTTTTGAGCTTCATTGATGTATCTTGGATTTGAGATAGATTGTATCATGTGAGAGATGAGACTTACTAATGCTTTATTCATGTATCTCTTGAGACATGATCTTTATCTATATATATCAGTGGTTTCTGGACTTGAGAAAATTTGTAATGAGTGCTATGTGTGAATTACATGTGTCATATTTATTTTCATAAGGACTATGCATGCTAGAATGAAAATATTTGATGTGATGCCTTTATATTTATTCTTGTATGATATATCATGTCATATGCATCACGATTTCACTTTGTCACACACACATGCACCCCACGGATGCAATGATTTAGGGGGAGTCTCCTATTTGTTTTAGTATGTGCAATTGACATTTGAGGTTATTTTGTGGATTCTAATCATAAGCACATATTAAGGGGGAGCCTCTCATAAATCATTGAACACAAAAGTTTAAATGTTTATATCATTTTGTAAGCTTTAATCAAGTTGTCATCAATCACCAAAAAGGGGGAGATTGAAAGTGCATCTAGCCCTTTAGTGGGTTTTGGTTGATTGAATGACAACGTGATTAAAGGACTAACCCGTTTGCTAAGTGTGGACAGGTAATAGGTTATCTCAAAGGCACTTAATGAAAGCCAAAATGATGTGTTGTTGTATAAACAATCTAGTTCAAGCACAAGACAACAATGCAAATGAAATTCATGTGAAGGCTTATTTATTGTGGGATTTCCATGTATTATGTGAAAGCAAGCTTGTGATTATTAGTTAATGAGACATGAGGGATTGCATATGGAATGGTCTCATATTTGAAGCTTGCTAAATTAAAATGAAAAAGATAACAATACATATGAATGGATGATTCAACACAAGATGTGACTTGATGGCTTGAGATGGTGAAGATAGCAAGGAAAGGCTTCGAGGTACTAAGCAAGGGTGAAGGGCAAGCGACGGCTTGGCGGCCGAAGAACCTAGCTAGGGTGAAGAAGAAAGTACTTGCATTTAGTTGAGGTACTAATCAAGCTTAGATGGTCATATTGATGTGAAGGATCAAATCTATAATGAAGTATTTGATGGAAGTGACTTGATACATTTGGGATTATTCAAACTTGATGAATGGAATCAAGTCACATGCTCAAGATGGCTATGCTCAAGTGAAAAGATCAACATCAACATGTTAGCACCCTTACTTGATGAAGATTGGAAGGGACGGCATCAATTCAAAAGAACAACTCAAGTGGTACAAATTCATATTTCCGTTTGTCTTGAGTTTAATAGGTATGCCGTACTATTAAGAGGGATGCATCATGTTGATAGATAATGTTTCATAAGTGCTCAAGCCAACCCATGTGAGTTTTGAGTATTTGAGAGACAAATGAGCTAACTGATTTCTTGCTGGTCTGGCAATACCGGACGTGTCCGGTATTCATACCGGACGTGTCCGGTATTTGTCCAGCAGCTGTAAAATTGTCGTTCTCGGGTTGGTTCGTCGGGAGTTCCGAGATAGGTCGGGAGTTCCGACGGTCGGGAGTCCCGGCATGGGTCGGGAGTTCCGACGTGTCGCACTTCGACCGACTTGGAGGGTTCACTGTCCTGGTCATACCGGACGTGTCCGGTATTCATACCGGACGTGTCCGGTATGGATGACCAGATGCCAACGGCTAGTTTTCAAAAGCCGTGAGGGTCGGGAGTTCCGACGTGAGTCGGGAGTTCCGACGGTCGGGAGTTCCGACATGTGTCGGGAGTTCCGACACCTCACTAACTTTAACTCAGTTACATGTTTTTCAAAATTACTGAGGGTCGGGGGTTCCGACTTGAGTCGGGAGTTCCGACAGTCGGAAGTCCCGGCATTCTTCGGGAGTTCCGACGCCTCACAACATCACTGTAACTTAGTTACCGTTGGCACAGTGTGAGTCATACCGGACGTGTCCGGTATGCATACCGGACGTGTCCGGTATTGCAACGGCTATAAAACGGCTAGTTTTTCAAGGGGGCTATAAATACCCCCAAGCCTCCACCTTTGGAGGCTGCTGATTCTGCTGAGTAACACACACGTTTTTGAGCCTTGCCAACTCTCCTAAACCCTCTCTTAGTGAGTGTGTGATCCAAATTGCAAAAATCAATTTGTGGGTTAAGAGAGAATTTGAAAAAGAGAGCAAGCCACCACTTGAGCACTTGTGCATATTGTAAATCTCGTGATTTGCATTTGTTACTCTTGGACTCTTCGGTCCTAGACGGCTAGGCGTCGCCGGAGAGCAACCGAGAGATTGTGGTTGCTTCGGAAAGTTTGTAACGGTCGATTCCGCCGCCTCGGAATCAAATTAGTGGAAGGAGGAAAAGGAGTTGGAAAAGACTCCGGCTAGAGTGACCTTCGTGGTACCCTCTAGGGCTGACCTTCGCTGGGTCGCCCGCAGCCCCCTCAACGGAGAGTAGGACTCGAACGAGTCCGAACTTCGGTAAAACAAATATCGTGTCTTAATTCGCATTTCATTTGATATTTGTGTTGCTCTAGCTGTGCTGCAGGTTCTCTGTGTATATTGTCATCTCCATTAGGTGCCTGCAGTTTGGTTTGAAGATAGAAATCGAAAGGAGCAAGTTCGGGGCTGATCTGCAGAAATCGTGTATACCGGACACGTCCGGTATTCATACCGGACACGTCCGGTATTTCCTGCCTGCACTGAAAATATTTATTCTCTGTTTTAACTTGGTGTTGCAGGGTTGTAGTTTCTAGATATATTCTTTATACCTTGTTTACTTTGTGACTAACTTGTGAGGGGAGGTAGTACTCTTAATTTGGAGTTTCCATTTTGGAAACTCCCCTTTCTAATTGTTTCCGCATTTAAAGGTGTTAATTTTCAGAAACGCCTATTCACCCCCCCTCTAGGCGGCATCCTAGGTCCTTTCACATTGATTAATATTCATTTAAATGATGTTTATCCTGAATGATAACTGATTCTCCTCACATGACCCCATGAGCTCTAACTGACTTATTCTCATAAATATACTGGAATCGGCTATTTAGCCGATTTCCTTTCATATCGGCTCTCACAGCCGTACATTCGGGACTGTCTGGCAACACCGGCAAGTTCTGCCCTTAAATACTGATGAACTTTCTCTCCTTATCAATTACATGGTCAAATTGACTGGCACGCCTTGGGAGGATTGCGCAGGATCGACCACCCCTACGCTGAAGCTAGGCGGATCTGCTCCATCGAGCGGACCCTTCCGGCTTGCTGCGTGTGTCCTTGGCACGGGACAAAATTCTATGTCGACACACATTTCTGGCACGTCCGGTGGGACACCACAATCGTCATGGCAGTTCACAACAACGACAGCATCCTTATGATACATTATGAATACCTGCCTGATGAAGATAAGGATACCATCAACAAAGCTACGGAAGAATTTCAGAAGAAGTGTTTGTTGTCCTACACCAAAACACGTGACAACATAATTATTTAGAAATTTCCACTACCAAGAGTTCTACTACATGGGCAGACAGATACGGTCGAAGCTGAAGACAAGCGTTTCTTTACGAAAACCATAGATAAGTCTGTTCGTGGTGCCATATCAAGCCGCAATGAAGCTTTCGTTGACGCATTTCACAACGCCATGAAAGAGGCGATTCATGGAATTCTAGTTGGTCAGGTTGGATCGACTTGTTATAATATTCTAGATCTATCGACTCAAGGGACTAATCAAGTCGGTACCAGCCATCAAGAAGCAGCACCAGCTGGTAATGGTGACGTCCAAACACTTCAAGGTTCATCTAAACAAACTTCGGGTACTGCTATAAATCAGATATAGTACAATCCTGAACCATCAGTACAATATGTGCAGCAACCGGTGGGGCAAAGTCAAAACTAGATGATCAATTTTGGCACATTAGGCCACATACCGTCGTCGGCTCAGAAGATAGCACCATCAATTCAAAGGATCCGTAGAGATATAGATCCTTATGTCTATAATCAGAGACTTCAAGCAGCAAGCTAGTAAAGGACCCAACAGATTGAGATTCTACAAGGCTATCACTATGGCACAGATTATAACACTCTCCACATGATACCAAATCCAGGATATCAAGGCACGTGGGATTTCAATCCACAGATGGGTCAGCAAGTACCGAGAAATCCAAATCCGCAAGCTGATGAGTTGCTGCTCAAGGTGATCGAGATGATGAAAAATCAGTTCGGTCTGAAGCCAAAAGGAATAACTTTTTTGTATAAATACCCATATCTAGAATGGTATGATTTGGTCGCTCTTCCTACAAATTACAGGCTCCCAGAGTTCACCAAGTTCACTGGTCAAGACGGTACAAGCACAATAGAACATGTCAGTCGGTATCTTACATAATTGGGTGAAGCGTTAGTTGAGGATGCACATCGAGTTCGTTTCTTCTCCTTGTCCCTGTCAGGGCTGGCCTTCACTTGGTTCTCGTCATTACCAGTCAACTCCATTGCTAATTGAGCCGACCTGGAGAAGAAGTTTCATACATATTTTTACACTGGGATTAGAGAGAAGAAAATAACCGATTTGACAACCATGAGACAGAGGACTAATGAATCAGGCACTGAGTTTCTTCAGAGATTCCGAGAGACTAAGAATCTGTGTTTCTCATTGAGCTTGGCCGATAATCAACTAGCTGCTTTAGCCGTCCAAGGAATGCTGCCAATGTGGAAAAAAAGCTGCTAGGACAAGAGTTTGACAACTTGGGACAATTGGCTCAACGAGTAGCAGTGCTCAATAGTTAATTCCAGAGTATGCGCAGAGATACTTGATTCCAGAAGAGCACCACAGTAGTCGAAGCTTATAATCCATACTCAATTAAAGATGGCTATGAAGATGAAGAAGAGGAGGTTGTTGTAGCTGAATGGAATTGGGGCAAGAAGACAGTAATGGTGCCAAATCCTTGGGGAGGAGGAGTTAAGGAGAGCTATAACTTTGATGTCACAAAATCATACAAGCTCTTTGACTTCTTGCTTGAGAAGGGCCAGATAAAATTGCCGAACAATCATGTTATGTTACCCCCTAAACAGTTGAAGAATAAGAAGTTCTGCAAGTTCTATAATGCTACTTCTCATTCCACTAATTAGTGTAGAATTTTCCGACAGCATATACAGAGGGCTATTCAGCAAGAGAGGCTCAAGTTCGATACGCCTCAGAAGATGAAAGTAGATGATAATCCTTTCCCAGGAGATCAAAATATGGTTGATGTTAAGATATTCAAAGGAAAGACTAAGGTCCTAACATCGACCAAATCGAGAGAAGCTAGGACAGTCGATCCCAAAATGCAAATATCGGTTGATGAGTACAGAGAGATTAGAAGACGTCGTGCCGAACAAAAGAGTCGATACAAGCAGAGGAAGACATCAAAAGCAGAGACATCAAAGCCACATGTCACATCTCATATTCTGTTGAATAAATGGCAGCGACAGAAGGAAAAGGATTATCAACGTTGGTTAAAAGATCAAGCATACCAGCATCAATTAGAAGAAGAGAGGTATGAAAAGGAACAAGATAAATTATATTGGAATTGTCCCTTCTTTAGGCATTGCTGGAATGAAGATTTGAAGTTGCCTACCAGACACGACTGTCCAAAATGTAGCAATCAATATCAGGAGTATAGGTAATCTCGAACCAACCGTCGGTCTATCCATGCTCGAGATGCAAATCATCATAACAACATGGATCGGCGCTTAAAAAATGAAAGTGTTCATGATTGGTTGGGAAAAAGAGTCATTGGACAGGACTGGGCCAACTTGATGCACATGCTTGTTGTTTTCTAATGGATGCATTAAGTTTTGATTTGATGAAATAAGTAAACTACATGGAAACCGCTCGTGAGATATGGGAGTCCATCAAGCGCACCTTCGGTAATTCCTCCACATGGGATGATGGCAAGTTCAAGAAGGAGGAGCCCAAGAAGGAGGCACATGAGGATGTTGAGCATGACCACAACTCTGTGATTGTGAAAGATTACTCCACCTCATGGTCAAGTGATGATGATGATGATCAATCCGCTACAAGTTCATTTGGCAAGATTGATGATGCCACAAGTGTTGCAAATGATGATGCTACCCCATGCACACTTGATGGTTATGATGATGGATCATGCCCGGATGACATTGCTACTACAAGCTCTCCTACTTCACCACATTGCTTCATGTCACAAGGTGACACCAAGGTATCAAATGATAATGTGGTTGATCATGTTGATTCATATGATGAACTTGTTAGTAGACTTGCTAGCATGACCATGTCTTTAGAAAATGAGAAAGCTAAAACATTGAAATTGGAAAACGAAAACTCATTTCTAAAGAACTCTTGTGAAGAACATAAGAAATTACTTGATGCTTTCAAATCTTCACATGATGAGCTAAAATTGAATCATGAGACACTACTTGCATCTCATGATGAATTATTAGAACAACATGCTTCTCTCATTAAAGTGTTAACAAAGAAACTTAAAAATAGTAAGAGCTCATCACATGGATCAATTGATCAATCACAAATTGTTGCTAACCCTTGTGATGTAGGCAAGAAGCATGTATCCACCTCTTGTGATGATTTATTAGAAATGCCATGTTCTTCGCATATAGATGCTTGTTCTACTTCTATGTCTTGTGAGACTAACCTTTTGAAGAAGAACAATGAGCTCAATGAACAAGTGAAGAAATTGAGCAACAAGTTAGAGAGGTGCTACAACTCTCAAGTCACCTTTGAGCATATGTTGAAGACTCAAAGAAACTTTGGTGACAAGAGTGGAGTCGGCTTCAAGACTAGCAAAATCAATCATCAAGAAAGCCGAAATGACATAAGTGGCATTGGCTTCAACAAGAGCAAGATCAAGGGCAAAAGATGGGGCAAGAGAAGATATGAAAGAGAGATGAAGAAGCAAGAACGAGAGAAGCTCTCTCATTTCATGTGCTTCAAGTGCCATGAAGTGGGACATCTTGCAAATGGTTGCCCCAATGAATAAAAGCTCAAGTTGAAGAAAGAAGAAGAGAGGCTAAGGCATGTGAAGTGCTTCAAGTGCCGCACTTGGGGTCACCTTACCTCAATGTGCCCAACCAAGCAATTGGTGAAGCAACTAAAAGAGCCACAACCAAAGCCACAAGTTGAGCAAGAGAAGACACCCCAAGAGCAAATCAAGATCAATCATGAAGATGGTGGTGACTTGATGATGAAGAAGAAGAAAACAAGAAGGGGTGGAAAGGCAAGGCATCCAATGCAAACTCAAGATGCCAAGATGATGAGCAAGAATGAAGATGAGAAGAAAGATTATGCTCACATCAAGTGCTTCAAGTGTGGAAGTATGGGACAATTTGCCTCTAAGTGTCCTACCAAGCTTGAGAAAAAGGCTCAAGCAATCCATGAGAGGCAAGGCAATGAGAAGCACCACATGAGCAAAGAAGAGAAGGCTCAAGCAAAGAGAAAGTGCTACTCATGCCGAGAAAGGGGACACATGGCACATTCATGTCCCCTATGTGACATTTCTAAGCCTATTTCAATTGTTGATAATAATGTGCTTAGAAAGGATGGTAATGGTACCTCTGTGGTTGCTATTGCAAAACATCCCGCTACTCATACTAAGGCGTTGCCTAAGTATGTTGCACCTAACTTGAGAGGACTCAAAATTGTTTGGGTACCATAAAAAATAGATGATTGTTTGTAGGTACCATCGGCATTGGAGACTTGATTCAATTGATCTCACATTGTTCATCATATGTTGAATCAAGTTATGAAGCTTAGTGCACATCCAAACCCAATGCCAAAAGAAAATTGAGAGAAGTCCAAGTGCTATCAACATACAAGTGCTATAATTCAAGTTGTTGGTGATTCATTGGATATATTTGATGACTTGCAAATAATTGAGTTGAAGCTTGCTAGTTGGATGATCATGAGCTAACCAAGGTATATCTTTTGTTGATCATTTTATTTGGGTGCATATGAGTTGATTGAATTGGATAATATGCAATGTTGCTTGCTATGAGATGATTGAATGGATAATTGATTAGTAGTCAAGTTTGGATTAATTTGTGTTGGATAAGTTCATAAGATGATATTTAGTAAGTGGATTGAATGGATTTATGTCTTGTGAAAGTATTCAAATGAGTTAGTTTCAAGTTTGATTCATATTTGATGAAGTATAGCTCAAGTGATTGAAATCTGTCCTATATTGAAAATCTAAGTGAGCTGTGATCTTAGCCATGTTTGAGAAATCAAAACTTATTAGATTGGCATGAAAATTGGTGTACATGCTCTAGACTTATGGTATGAGATGCTGTAGAAATTTCATAAAAATTGGATAAGAAATGCTTTGGTTTTGGAGTGGTTCTTGTCAGCTATAGTGCAGCAGTTTTCAGCAGGTAGCAGTGGTGGAAGAATTGAAATCTGGTAGTAATCTAGAAGTCAAATAAAGCTCAAATTTTTACATCTGCTAGATAACTTAGTGAATCACACCTCCACCAAATTTTGTGATATTTAGATTTATACTTTGGGAAATATGCTTATTTCTTTGAAGGGTATAGAATCTGTCAGAAAGTGACAAATGTTGGATTTATCTAGAGTCACTTTGATTGAAAGGTCCTCAAGTTGGAAACATGGTTACAAGTGTTTGAGGTACCTAAGTTTGGTTTTGAGATGATCTAGAAGCATGACAAGCAAAGAGTACAAGGCCATTTGATTATGAAGTGTACTTTGCACACTTTTGGTACTCAAGATGAAGATCAAGATCAAACTCAAGTTGAAGATGAAATTTAAGTTCTAAATATGATTGGAGATCATTTGGTAGAAAGAAAAGGACATAAAGAAGGAATCAACATTACTCATCAAGTTAAGTCCATCACTTGGATCAATCAATCAAGTTATTTCAAGTGAGTGTCAAGGATGGTTTTTGAAGAGAGGTCACTTCTCCCTAGTGTAGGGGCTTGCCGCCTATGAGTAGGTAAACCAAGTATGGTACTTGGAAGGCTAACATGGAAGTAGTAATTTGAGGGACATTTGAGATGCTTAGTTGAAGCAATCAAAAGGATTGATCAAGAAAAGCAAGCAACACCCAAAAAGAGAGCTAATCATGATATTTCAAGTGGTATTCTCAAATTGATGCTCTCATACAAGCATTGATCAAAAGATGAAGCAAGCCAACCACAACAAGAAAGTGCACTTGATCATAAGTTGTATTCATTTCATATGGGTGAAGAATGGAATTCAACATGGTATCTATTGGTCTTCACCAAGCTTATAATTGGACTTCACATTGCTATTAGAGTAATGAATTTGAATCTATGTGACTATCCTCTACTCCAACATAGCAAAGGTATCATTATAATGTGCATGATCATTTCATCCCTTACTAGTATGTGGTTAGTGCATATAGTACATGCTTCATAGGATCATGCATAACAAATGAAATGTTTAAATTCATAACCTACCACTATTGCTTGAATTATTACTTGATCTAGTGGTTAGTATATGAATTTATTCATGAGCTAGTGATCCCAAGTACTTGATCTAATTTGGATTGCTAATCAGTGACAAGTACAACATTGGCAAGATAACTCTTGCAAGAGGTGTGAAGAAGCTTGTCATTGGTTCAAACCGGACTTGAAAGCTTAGGCAAATCAATTTAGTTCAAGTTAACCATAGAAGCTCATGGTAGTGATAAGAGTACAAGCACAAGACAACAATGCAAATGGATATTTAGTTCATTTGTTTCAAGTGGTATCTAGACTCAAGCATTTTATCAAGAATCTACAAATGATGTTTAGATCAACTCACAAGTGATATCCTATAAGTGATACTCATGAAGATAGCAAATGTTCAAGAAATGGTTTTTATTGATAAATCCAACAAGTGGTTCCATACTAGAAAATTCTTTCAAGTGATATCATATCTACACATGGTATCAATCATGCAAGACGATGGTTCCACAAGTGATCCTCAACTTTAAGTGATCATCAAATGAAGAATGCATCCTTCACCTACAAGAGCTCAAGTGGATCAAATGGATGACCCATGCTATCACATAGGGGGAGGTGTCCCACAAATTGATCTCAAGATCAAAAATCTTATGTGTGGTATCTTAAGAAGCCCTACACAAGATACAAGTGGTATAAGTTACAAGTGGTATTTACAAATGATGTCATTCCAACAATCAAGTGATGTCCATCAAAAATGCAAGATTCAAGCCTCAGCCATCTACCCCAAATG
>NW_027098420.1:0-29079 GCF_019320115.1 Miscanthus floridulus | reverse complement strand
TTGATTAAGTAATCAAGAAGAGATATGCACCTACTCAGTAAAATGTGATGCACTTGTTATTACTTTAACACCATGCTATTAAGAATACTTACAAGAATGCATTCATCATATGTCATCATACTATACTTGTCAGCATGTATGCATTCGCAATATCTTATGCCATATTCATGCATATAGGATCGACAGAGGAAATAACATTGCTGGAATTCAACGAAGGAGAGGAAGGGGACCAGTAGGAGATTCCTCAAGCCATAGCTCCCAAAGAAGAGGAGCAGACCCTAGAAGAGCTTTCGGAGTGCCCTGACCACCCCCACTTCTTTCTAAAAGGCAACCCAGAGCATTCTAAGTCTCCCAGTGTTTTACAAAATACTACTTGAGTCCTTTATGATTGATGCATTAGGTTATAAGAGTTGTCTGGAAACACTTAATGCATGGAACTACCTTGTCCAGATATATACACCTTTAACCCTATGTAGGTCCAGGGATCGAATATATGCTTAGCCCTGCTTAGACCGGTGGAAGTCAGGTGATTTCCTGTCACCTGTGAGATATAGGTGGATACCAAGGCACGGTGGCTATATTGGCTATTGTGGAAAAGAACCATGGGGTTAAAAGTAAATGGTGGCCGGGGCGAAGTCTATGTGTAGGTTGACTCATGTGATTCCATCTGTGCTAATTAAGGACCGTACCGTTATTGGCGTTGTTTGACAAGATTAAACGCATGCCTATCACTTAGCTGGCCGAAAAGCTCGTTCCGACCGCGAAGCCTAGTAGCTCAACTCAAGCCAGGCCTCGCTCTATAAGAGTGCCCACTCTAGATGGTAGTAAGGATGTGTGGGGAGGCCAGACGTTGAGCCCAAGGGTAGGCTAGGCCTAAATGTCCTGGTAGTTTGTTGTCCCTAATTGTGCGGCGCTGGGCGAACCCATAAAATGTGTACTTGAGTTGTACCAAAGGTGACCTAAGGTGACGGTTGATCTGGTCTGCCTAGATTTGTGTTAGGAATAAATTCCCGGCTGATTGAAATCAATTCAAATCGCCGTTGTCTCCTGGATAGTGAGAAACTTAGCTAGTACCACATTCGTAGTAATTATATTATGGAATATGATGGTTCAGATAAACATGGAATTACTATACCTGCTATGGTTACTATTGTATGCTCTTAAAATGATGTATAACATGTTTGGCACAGGATAGTTGCTAATTAGAGATGGATAGTTATAATTAACTTAATAACAGAATTATAATTGTATAACTGAGTAATCGCTTTTTTATGCAAAATATTATCAAGCTACCTCAACTTATATAGCCTTGCATAATCCTGGAGTCAATTTATTTCTGGTTTATGACTAGTAAGTCTAGCTGAGTACCTTCTCGTACTTAGGGTTTTATTCCCATTATTGCAGATGGCACAGTATATCATAGATATTGCAAGAGTTGCTTCTATCCCGCTGTGGATGAGGAGTAAGCCTTGGGCAGGCTTCTTTACTAATCCCTCTATATGCTTTTGTGGACTATGATCGTATGTTGGCACTATATTAAACTATGTTGGCAAATGCTACTTTCAAACTTAATTTGCTTTCGCTATTATTTATCAAACTTGGTTTGTAATAACTTTATTCCGTACTCTGATGATGGAAATGTATATGTGAACTTTATGTAATATGTGACATGTATGTTGAATCATGTATGATCTTGGTTGTTTGTGGATCATTTATCGAGACTCATCGTGGTACTCGAACAGACTACCGGGTTTATATGGGCTCAAGTATGATAGTGCAACCACTTGCGGGCTGCCATTATACTTGTGCTCTTATAAATTGGTCGTTCTGTGACAGCTGACATCAGAGCAAGATTCAACGTTAATTGTCACTTGTATTTTTAAAACAAAGGTTTTTGTTTTCCAAAATCATTTTTCTAGCAACTAATAGCTATACAAATAGGTATTTGTAATCTAAAGTGTGCCAATAATCACTTTCCTTATGTCCAGTTAAGGACTCTTAGGTGGCTATTTAAGTACTAACCTAGGGGTTTTTATTTTCGTCGTCCATACGGCGTGCTATTGTATGGATGCCATTCACTTGAATGGTAATGTATGGATCAAATGCCTCTACGCCAAGGTAAGAAGGTAAGTTGATGAGTGGCATGGCCACAAGATGTGAGCGTGCGGTCGGGGAGAGTTAGCTTTGGTACGGCTATGTATGCATGCTTGCATGTGTATATGGTGCGTATTTAATTGTGGGTATAAACTGTCATCGGATAGCTTTGATACGGAAGTCTATGTATGGGTATACATATATGGAAGTATTTAGATTTACATTCTGCATATATAATTGTTGGGTTTGGGCTGAAATGAAACTATTATGCAGGTACACTAATAACGAAACATGTAGCTCGACTAGCTTCGCTATATATGAGAGAATGTATGTATGCCATTGTGTATGTCGTTAGAAATAATTTTTTCCTAAGCTTGTGAGGACGTACGGAACGTGCATGCATCATAATAATAATTATTCAATACTTGCATTGTTCCTCCCCTTATAAATTTCTTACTCGGTTATGTAACTCTTATCCATTATGGCCTTGTCTCACAAAAGTTGTACATGTTGATGGTACAGATGGCAGCACCAGTTGGATGTGTGAATTTCTTGATGGTTTTGGAACTCCTGCCTTGCTTTGGAGAGTTTTTGCACTTTGTGGGGTATCATGAACCACCCCTCTATCATTGGAATGAAGAGTACCTGGAGGGATAGCCATGGTATGAAGTGAGGCTAACCATACTAGCCCACACACAAGCACCCTTCTGGCAAGAGTGGAAGGCGAAATCTGAAGGGAAAACTCCTTGGGAGGCTACCCAAGTAGTGGCCTTCGAGGTATTGAGTCGGATCTGTCAGCAGCATGGGGATGCACTTACTGGCAGTGCCGTTGGTATGTTTCCTCAGGTGGATCCGTCCACAACAATATGGGAACAACGCAACCACAATGCATGGATCCCGAGATCAGGATGAGCGGGCCAATAGCTCTAGTCCCGCTATGAGTGCCATGTTTGCGGTGATGAAGATGTTCTATACATGTCAGGACACTAGAAATTTCTGGCAGGAATCATACACCACTTGCATGGACAAGCTCATGAGAGCTGAAGCCATACAACATAAGCTCAAGAAGCATGTGCGCAAGCATAAGAAGGCAGCTAGTGAGGCCCGATGGGAATCTAACCAAACCTATGTAGCTTTGGGCAATCTCCATACCCAAATGGAGCAAGTGGATCAACAGAGAGCAGCAGCCCAAGAAGCTAGAGCGGATGATCAAGCTATGTTAGCAGGACTGCGGGAGCAGCTAGAGGCCGCCCGTGCTAAGGCGTCCATAGCTACGCGCCAGCGGGATACAGCAAACAACCATGCCACTGCAGCAAAAATAGAACAAGATAGGCACCACGCCATAAGTGCCATGCAAGATCGTGCTAAGAGGGATTTGCGTCAGCAGCTTGCACAGCCTTAGCTTTAGGTGATGGACCTTCAGCATTAGGTGCATTATCTGAACAACTAGTTGAACCCAATCCTTGATGGGGAGAAGATGGTCCAAATATGGAGGAAGATGATGACAAGTTCGAGGAAGAAGTGGAGCTAGAGGAGGGAGATGATCCTATCTCTGACCTTGACAGTGATCATAATGAGGATTAGATTGATTAGTGTCTAGTGGAAATGCTTGATGTATCATCGCTATTTATGTAATGGACCTGTAGTTTGAGTTTGGTGTTGGTGATTGGACTATCATGTAATATTGGTATTTGCATGTTATCTCACATTTGGTTAAACGCTAATGCAATTCTAGTTCATTTATCGGTGATCATGATTTGAATGTTAACGCGCTATGAGCCCGATAAGTGATTAAATTGGTGGTGTCATGTTGCAAGAATGAATTATTATGCCTCTGTTTTTATTGTATGAATTTAAGATTCTCTCTAGTAAATTCAGTTTGGCATGATTATATAATTCATCTGCAATCTCTTGACATCATCTAATAATCACTTATTGTTGCAACTTTGCTGATGACTCGCACCCATGCCAGAGCTAGCAAGAGCCATGATGGCAATGACAGCGACTTAACACCACCGCCACCGCTGTCTGCTCAGGAGTTCTTTGCCCAATTCTTGGGAAGCCAAAGGACTATGGAGGAAGCTCTGCGCCTCATTACGTAGAACACGGCTCGTGCCCACCCACAGTAACAGGGGCCTGAGCCAAACCAGTATATTACCTTCAAGGAATTTCTAGATATAAAGCCCCCTATTTTGAAGGTGGCAGAGGAATCACTCCAGGCAGATGAGTGGCTCAACACTATTGAGCAGAAGTTTCGTCTGCTAAGGGTCACCAAGCACCAGAAGGCTGAGTATGCATCCCATCAGTTATAGGGACCGGTAGGGATTTGGTGGACACATTTCTTGTCCTATCTACCTGCTAATGCACAAGTAACATGGGAGCAGTTTAAGTTGGCCTTTCAGGGACATCACATTCCCCTAGGGCTGATGCACATGAAGGTGACTAAATTTATGAGGCTCATACAAAGGACTAAGACCCTCACTGAATATATGCATGCTTTCAACAACCTATCCAGGTATGCCCTAGGTTTGGTTGATACCAAAGAAAAGAAGATAGAGAGCTTCAAGCAGGGTCTTGGCATGAAGCTGATGAAGACTATGGCCAACTCCAAGTGCACCACCTACAACGAGTTTATTAGTGATGCTTTGACCTAGGAAAACTATAACAATATGCATGCGGTAGCTAAGGGCCACAAGAGGGCAGCAGAGGTAGGCGCCTCAGGGTCATTTCACTCCAGAGCTCCTATAACAGCTAGGCCATAGTTCTGCCCACCAGCACCTAAGTTTAGGTCTCCGCACCAAAAGCTCAGAACAGTAGGCCTCAGAAAGTGTTCCGTAAGGCATTCACTATTGCCTTACCCAAAGGTAATGGTGGTCAAGGAAGCTCCATAGGACCTAGGAGCAATCAACCCTGCTACAACTGCAATCAAGTGGGTCATTGGGCCAAAGAGTGCCCCCACCCTAAGAAGAACGACAGTCAGAATCAGAATAATCAGAGGCAGGCGGACTCAAGGGCATGTCCTAGATACATGCACTATACTACTATTGAGGAGGTGCCTGTGGGAGAAGTTGTCATGGCTGGTATGTTTCTTGTCAACAAGCATCCTGCTATTATTTTATTTGATTCAGGAGCTTCTCATTCATTTATGAGCCAAGCATTTGCATCTAGACATAATCAGAAAGTAATTGAAGTAAGTAAGGGTGGTTATAATATAAGTTCAGTTGGGGCTACTATTTCTACAAATAAGATAGTAAAAAATGTGCTCATCTCTATACAAGAGAGGGAGTATACAATGGATTTGATAGTATTGCCTGGGTTATCCATAAGCGTAATCTTAGGCATGAATTGGATGAAGGATCATGGTGTTCTCATTGACACTAGCAC
This sequence comes from Miscanthus floridulus, assembly GCF_019320115.1. NCBI lineage: Eukaryota > Viridiplantae > Streptophyta > Magnoliopsida > Poales > Poaceae > Miscanthus > Miscanthus floridulus. The sequence goes on along the minus strand of NW_027098420.1, from coordinate 23,601 downwards.
TCATATTGTTATGTTGAGAGAACCCAAGGGAGGTAATGCTTTTCTAGTACCACTTTCCCAAAATTTTGAACTCCAACACTTAGCTTGTGCTATCCAAACCACTACCCTTTGTGATTTCCCAATGGTTTGTGAGTTTCCTGATGTATTCCTAGATGAGTTACTAGGTTTACCACCTGATAGGGATGTGGAATTTAAGATTGAGTTCGTGCCAGGTACGACACCTATCTCAAGAAGGCCTTATAGGATGCCACCGAATGAGTTAGCGGAACTTAAAATTTGGCTACAAGATCTGTTGGACAAATGTCTCATTCAACCTAGTTCATCTCCATGGGGATGTCCAGCATTGTTTGTGAAGAAGAAGGACAAGTCCTTGAGAATGTGTGTGGATTACAGGCCACTTAATGCTGTGACCATTAAAAACAAGTACCCGTTGCCTCGCATCGACATCTTGTTCGATCAGTTCCCAACGGCAAAGGTATTCTCCAAGATTGATTTGAGATCAGGCTATCATTAGATAAAGATCAGGCTAGAGGACATACCTAAAACTACTTTCTCCACTAGGTACAGCTTATATGAGTATTTGGTTATGTCTTTCGGACTAACGAATGCTCCTGCCTACTTCATGTACCTGATGAATTCTATATTCATGCCCGAACTCAACAAGTTCATGGTAGTGTTTATCGATGATATATTGATTTATTTGGAGAACGAGGCAGATCATGCAGAGCATCTGAGGATTGTTCTATCCAGATTGAGGGAGCATAAGCTATATGCAAAGTTTAGCAAGTGTGAATTTTGGTTGAGCAAGGTACCTTTCTTAGGTCACATCTTATCAAGAGATGGAATATCAGTAGACCCATCAAAAGTATAAGAGGTCATGGATTGGAAGACCCCGACTTTGGTTCATGAAGTTTGGAGTTTTCTAGGGTTAGCAGGATATTAGCATCGTTTCATTCTAGATTTCTCCAAGATAGCTAAGCCCATGACTAGGCTACTTTAGAAAGATGAGAAGTTCAATTGGACATCAGAGTGTGAAGCAGCTTTTCACACCCTCAGGACTTTGTTAACTACAGCTCTTGTTTTAGCACAACCCGACATTGAAAAGCCTTTCGATGTGTTTTGTGATGCATCAGGTATAGGTTTGGGGTGTGTGCTCATGCAAGAAGGAAGAGTTATTGCATATGCTTCTCGGCAGTTGAGGAAACATGAAGTCAACTACCCTATACATGATTTAGAACTTGCAGCGGTTGTTCATACATTAAAGATATGGAGACATTATTTGTTGGGCAATGTCTGTCATATATACACTGACCACAAAAGTCTCAAGTATATCTTTACCCAACCTGAGCTAAACATGAGACAGCCAAGATGGCTAGAGCTAATTAAGGACTACAATTTGGAAGTGCACTATCATCTAGGGAAAGCCAATGTTGTAGCTGATGCACTTAGTCGGAAGTCTCATTGCAACACTGTGGAAGCATTGTTGGATGATGGCTTTAATTTACTACATCCTGTTGTACTGCATAATATCACTATCAGTTGTTCACTTGAGAGCAAAATCATAGAACTACAGAAGTCAGATGTAGGTATATTTCACATCAAGCGAAAGATGCAAGAGCAAGAAACTAAGCATTTCAGATTAGATGAAAGGGGTGTGCTATGGTTTGAGGACCGACTTGTGGTACCAAAAGACCGTGAGCTTAGAAATAAAATTTTAGATGAAGCTCATTCGTCCAAATTGTCTATCCATCCGGGTAGTAGTAAGATGTATCAAGATTTGAAAACCCATTTTTGGAAGACTAAGATGAAGAAGGAGATCGCAACCTATGTCGCTAGGTGCGATAACTATAGTAGAGTAAAAGTTGTTCATATGAAATCTACTAGATTACTTCAGCCATTGCCTATTCTAGGTTGGAAATGGGAAGAAATTTGTATGGACTTTATCACAGGCCTTCCGATGACACAGCAAGGTCATGATTCCATATGAGTCATTGTAGATCGCCTCACCAAATCATCACATTTTATACCGATGAACACAGGGTATGTAGCTAGGAGGTACATCAAGTTGTACATTTCTCAGATCATAAGACTACATGGAATACCTAGGACTATAATCTCAGATCGAGGACCATAGTTTGTGGATCGTTTCTAGGAACACTTGCACCAGGCTTTAGGGACTAAACTGATCAGAAGTTTGGCATACCATCCACAAACTTTGGGACAAACTGAGTTAGTAAACCAGATCTTAGAAGATTTGCTGAGAGCTTGTGTTATATCTTCCAAGGGTTCATGGGAGAAATGGTTACCATTAGCCAAGTTTTCCTACAGCAACAGTTATCAAGCAAGCATCAAGATGGCTCCTTTTGAAGCCTTGTACGGTAGAAAATGTAGAACTCCATTGAATTGGATTGAGCCCAGTGAAAGGAGATACTTTGGTATTGACTTTGTCACTGAAGCTGAAGAGCAAGTGCATATTATTCAATAGCATATGAAAGCCGCTCAGTCCAGACAAAAGAGTTATGCTGATAAAAGAAGAAGACCACTGACTTTTATAGTGGGAGACTATGTATACTTGAAAGTGTCACCCATGAAAGGAGTACAGAGATTTGGAGTGAAAAGAAAGCTTGTGCCTAGATATGTAGGGCCATACAAGACTACTGAATGGAAAGGGAATGTTGCTTACAAGTTACAGCTTCCACTAGAGATGAGTGCAATATTCGATGTCTTCCATGTTTCTCAGTTGAAGAGATGTCTTCATGTACCTGAAGAAGCCATTGCACCCACCAGCATTAAGCTCCAATCGGATTTGACCTATGAAGAGAAGCCAATCCGAGTGTTAGAAGAGATGGAAAGAGTAACATGGAGTAAGATCATTAAGTTCTATAAGGTGGTGTGGAACAATCATAGTGAACAAGATGCCACGTGGGAACGAGATGATTATTTATGAGAGGTTTATCCCGCCTTTTTCCAAGAATGGTAGGTCTTGTAAATCTCAGGATGAGATTTTTATAAGGGGGAGGGGCTATAACACCCTAGGTGTTTTGGCCTGCATAATTTGACTTACATTGCATGAGCATGAGCATCGAGCATTCATATATAAGCTTTTACATTTGAAACATGTGATTAAAACTTATGAAACATGTTTGTTATTTTATGTTTCTTTGTATATACGCATATGATCATGAGCGAATACATGTAAATGGTTGATGTGAGTCACTAAAACATCTTAGCTACACTTAGGATGACTAGTGGAACAATGTTCGTGAAGGTCACTTTGCATGATCAAGTCCTTAAGTGATGCTATGTATGTTGACCTAGAAAGCTTTATGTGTAACCAATGTATGAAATGATTGTGTGACCCTAGGAATAGCTTAAACATGTTTGCAATGTCATTAAGAACAACTTTGGTTCTCATGGCTAGGGCTAATTTGGTTGCTAAGTCATAGTTTAAGTGTATATCATCATTTGAATGTAGCATGTTTGACCTAGTTTGAACTATGTGATAGAGACTTTGCATGGATGTGGTCACTAAATCAAAGTTGTAGTATTTGATGAGAGGAACAAATTTTATTTTTGGGTCATAAGCTAGTTCAGCACCTAACATGCTTGAAATGGGCTCACAAAAATTAGCTTTGCACTGTTTTCAACACTTAGAATTTTTGCTAAGTCATGTTTCACTGACAGTGTGATGAGCTCAACTTTGGGCTGATTTTACTCCCCACCTGTTGCGAATTAGGAGAAGGTTTCTTAAGAACTTTTGTAGATGGTACATAGGTCTACACTTTTCATTTTATCGATGTGCTCAAATGTGATTTGGTTTAGTATATTAGCTGCTTCGAAATCGCGCCGTCAGGTCGGTTTTCAGGCACTGAAGATTGCCGCGCCGCGTCGGGTCGTGGCCGACCGGCCATAGAGCATTGCCGCCGCGTGGCCAACACTGGCCGGCGATGGGCCCTCGACGCTGAGAGCTAGCGCTCGTTATCTGCACCACCCCACGCCTCCTTCCCACTCACTCCTGCCCACTCCCTCGCTCTCGGCTGCTCGCCTTTCCTATCGCTGCAAAAAAGCACAGCGCCGCCGAGCACCGCACCAGCTCCATCGTCGCCTCACGTGCGCTCCACCACACCGCCACCACCTATGTCTAGACCACAGCTGCGCCATGTCCCCCTCTACCTTCTCGACTTGATTTCAGCAGCTGGTGAGCTTTGGTGAGGGCGTATTCGCCATTTTCATCTCATCGGAGATCTCGGCCGCCATGGCTGCCTCCACGGTGAGCTCACCGCCGCACTACTCGCACACGCATTCTTCCATATTCTTCGCGTTAGGGCTTGGTTAGGATGTGCGTTAGCTTGTGTCATGATGTTACTGTGATTCGTTGCTCCGCCGGCACGGAACACGGCGACCCATGCCACCGCGCTCTCACCTTCGCACCACCATGCACGTGGCCAGAGCACGTCGGAACACCTCGCGTCACCTAGATAGCCGTAATAGATCCGTGTAGTCACTGTGGTTTTGGTGCGCTCTTCACTGAGCCCCGCTGTGGCCTTCCATGGCCGGCGCACCGCAGCACCGCACCGCCGTGCTGCCATGACCGGCGACGAGCATGCTCCTATGCACACGCGCCTTCACTACCTAGGTCACCCGATACGCCTTGGTCTATAGAACACATCAGTCCTGTTGGTTTGCCCGGAGAGATCGCCGGCGATGAGCTGGGGCCGATCCGCGTGGAGCAGCGCCGCTTCCCCTGTTTTGTTTCGCTGACACGCGGGCCCGTCCGAAGCGTGGACCCCGGCTGTCAGCGACACAGTTTCAAAGGATAGTTCATTTATTTTTAGATTTGATGCAAACTTTGAAAAATGATAAGTTGAGTTCTAGATGTCCATTTTTGGTGAAACAAATTTTGTTGTGTCCCTCATGAAGTGTAGTGTTTTGTAAAAATATGATATGTACAGAATCTGATATTTTTATTTGGGATTTAAATGTAAAATAGATATCTTGAGCTAGAAAACTCCTAAAATTGTGATTCCAATTTTGTTGGTTTTGTATTGACATGATCTAGCTAGTAAAATTATTAAGCTTGCTGTAAACTTGATTTAATTATGGTTTTTCTATTTACTTATTAATAAATGACATTTTCTAAGGAAATTTGTAGGGGTAAAAATATGTAATATATTGCTTTGCAAATTTTTGTACAGTAGTATGGCACTAATATGAAGCTAGGAAAAATATATAATCTATTGCTTGTCACTTTTCTATAGGGTTTACTATTTTCACTAAATTAACCCTTGCTAGCTTATCATTTTTGCATAGGATGTTATACATGTGCAAATGGTACTAAATTTTCATAGTAGCCTATTGTGAGCATTAGGAGTCAACTGTAATTTTATGAGAATTTATTGTGTAGCTTTGGTGTAAGTTTATTATTTACCCTAATTATTTAATTAAATTAATAAAGGCATTTAAGTAATTAAATTGGGGTTCACCATGATGTTTTCTATGATTCTTGTGATGTATAGTAACTGCTGATGTTCATAGTAAGGTGTAGAAGCCATTGATTGTATGCAACTAACTAATTATCACTTTATATTTCAAATACAAGGTTGCATGTATTGTTTTGATTGTGTGGATGATTTCATGTGGATAATGATCTTTGTTGTAGAACTTGTTAATAACAAAGTTGTAGATAACTTACTAATCTACCTTGTGTTAAATTTTCACAGTCATAGGCCTTAGGGTTTTAGAGTTCTAGCTGCTATAAGTTTGCTGTCCGAAATGTTTACTTTCTAGACAAATTTGATTAACTGATTTGTTTGACCTAGATAACTGTTGAATCACCTTAAGAGTATTGAAATGAAGTTGTAGAAAATTTCATAAGCTTTCCAGAATGTCTACAACCATATGATTTAGATATATATATAACTCCAGTTATGAGTAAAACAAATAGCTGCTGTTTTGTGGTGTTGTAAATGAATGGTAGAAGTGTTTGATTAAATAATCAAGAAGAGATATGCACCTACTCAGTAAAATGTGATGCACTTGTTATTACTTTAACACCATGCTATTAAGAATACTTACAAGAATGCATTCATTATGTGTCATCATACTATACTTGTCAGCATGTATTCATTCGCAATATCTTATTCCATATTCATGCATATAGGATCGACAGAGGAAATAACATTACAGGAATTCAACGAAGGAGAGGAAGGGGACCAGTAGGAGATTCCTCATGCTATAGCTCCTGAAGAAGTGGAGCAGACCCTAGAAGAGCTTCCAGAGTGCCCTGACCACCACCCCACTTCCTTTCTAAAAGGCAAGCCCCGGAGCATTCTAAGTCTCACAGTGTTTTACAAAATACTACTTGAGTCCTTTATGATTGATGCATTAGGTTATAAGAGTTGTCTGGAAACACTTGATGCATGGAACTACCTTGTCCAGATATATACACCTTTAACCCTGTGTAGGTCCAGGTTCGAATATATGCTTAGCCCTGCTTAGACCGGTAGAAGTCAGGTGATTTCCTGTCACCTGCGAGATATAGGAGGATACCGAGGCACAGTTGGCTATATTTGCTATTGTGGAAAAGAACCATGGGGTAAAAGTAAATGGTGGCCAAGCGGAGTCTATGTGTAGGTTGACTCATGTGATTCCGTCTGTGCTAATTAAGGACCGTACCGTTATTAGCGTTGTTTGACACGATTGAACGCATGCCTATCACTTAGCTGGCCGGAAAGCTCGTTCCGACCATGAAGCCTAGTAGCTCAACTCAAGCCAGGCCACGCCCTATAAAAGTGCGCACTCTGGATGGTAGTAAGGATGTGTGGAGAGCCAGACGTGAGCCCAAGGGTAGGCTAGGCCTGAACGTCCTGGTAGTTTGTTGTCCCTAATTGTGCGGCGCTGGGCGAACCCACAAAATGTGTACTTAAGTTATACCAAAGGTGACCTAAGGTGACGGTTGATCTGGTCTACCTAGGTTTGTGTTAAGAATAAATTCCCGGCTGGTTGAAATCAATTCGAATCGCCATCTCTCCCGGATAGTGAGAAACTTGGCTAGTACCAACATCGTAGTAATTATATTATGGAATATGATGGTTCGGATAAACATGGAATTACTATACCTGCTATGGTTACTATTGTATGCTCTTAAAATGATGTATAACATGTTTGGAATAGGATAGTTGCTAATTTAGAGATGGATAGTTATAATTAACTTAATAACGGAATTATAGTTGTATAACTGAGTTAATCACTTTTTATGCAAAATATTGTCAAGCTACCTCCACTTATACAACCTTGCATAATCCTTGGAGTCAATTTATTTCTGGTTTATGACTGGTAAGTCTAGCTGAGTACCTTCTCATACTCAGGGTTTTATTCCCATTGTTGTAGATGGCACAGTATATCATGAATATTGCAAGAGTTGCTTCTATCCTACTGTGGATGAGGAGTAAGCCTTGGGCAGGCTTCTTTACTAATCCCTTTATATGCTTTTGTGGACTGTGATCGTATGTTGGCACTGTATTAAACTATGTTGGCAAATGCTACTTTCGAACTGAATTTGCTTTCGCTATTATCTATCAAACTTGGTTTGTAATAACTTTATTTCATACTCTGATGATGGAAATGTATCTACGAACTTTATGTAATATGTGACATGTATGTTGAATCATGTACGATCTTGGTTGTTTGTGGATCATTTATCGAGACCCATCGTGGTACTTGATAGACTACCGGGTTTATATGGGCTCAAGTATGACAGTGCGACCGCTTGAGGGCTGCCATTGTACTTGTGCTCTTATAAATTTGTCGGTTCTATGACAGTCAGCACCTCGTCGGAGTCTGAAGGCATGGACGCGAGAGTCCCCCTAGTGTCGAAGAAAGTCTAGGGGAAGAGGGCAACGATAGATGAGCTGGCCCAGAAGAAGAGGAAGACATCGGGTGCTGCTCCTCGCAAGCTAGGCGGCATCTCGCTTGGCGGTGACCAGACCACTTGGACATAGAGTGTGGCAATGTTCAAGTGGTCGGATGACGACAGGGCTCTAGTGGCTCCTCCACCAAACACTGAAGTGCGTCCATGCAACATGCACGCAGAGGTGCAATCGAAGGGTGGGGAGGTAGTCCCCGAGCACCAGGCGAAGGGAGTCCCTGAGTAGCAAGCGAAGGGAGTCCCCGAGAGATAGGCGAAGGAGAGGCCAAAGGCAGGGGCCATGAGACCTTCAGCCCATAGCACACGGGTTGGCCCTAGAGCCACGCCTAGGGGCTCAGAGAGGCAGCACCGGTTCAAAACCGTGTACCGGGAGGCCGATGTATAAGTTTCTTTTCCTTAGATTCAGCTTGCTATTGGATCCTTATAGTTGCGGCGATTGACAAGCTAATCTAATGCAGAGCGAGGTGTATGGATGATCTGAATTAGTCCGTCCAAACTAGCGAACAATGGGGGCTAGTCCTGATGTGGAGGCAATGTCGGCAGACCCCATCTCGGAGTCCCTAAGCACTCGGCGGCCTGCGGAGGAGTCAACCACCGCTGCTGATGGACTTGGCAGTGGAGAATGGTTGGCACCGACGGTGGATGAGCCGGTGGCGGTGCTCAGGGCAATGGCTGGAGCCGTCGGGTCTTTGAAAGCAGATGTTGGAGTTGCTGACATCGCACTGGAGTCTAGAGTGGAGAAGCCGGTGGTGCTAGAGGATTAGATGGTGCTCCCTGAGGTGTTGAAGGGCGTGGTTGGACATGCTATGCGGCCACCATGCCCCCTGGTGGTGCCACCAGCTATGGAGGAGGACAAAGTAGAAGAGATTGAGCGTGAGGAAGCTTGACCTCAAGCCATCTGGATCCTTCGCAAGTGGGGCGATGAAGTTGTGGTGGTCGAAGAGGTGGACACCACTAGTGAAGTTAGGAGGCTAGTCCACCCTTTCAATGGTGATGAAGCAAATCAAGGTTAGTATTGCGTTGGCAATGTCTGTCTGTGTCATCAGAGATTGGAGTTCTTCATAATCTTGTTGCTTTTGCAGGGCATAGCATGAACTGCCAAACATCGGCGATAGCTAATCAAGAGGATAGAGCCCCTCACCAAGGAGAATGAAAAACTGAAGGAGGCAATGAAGCTTATGGAGAAAAACATCTAGAGGGCCCAACACGAGCGGGATCTTGCCGAATCTAATGCGTGGGACCTAGAATACCAAAAGGGGGCCTTAGCCGAGCAGCTGGTGACCATGACCAAGCAATTGCGTGGCAGCTCCAAGCAGTTAGAGCATAGCTCCGAGCAGCTGAGAAGCCTCTCCAAGTAGAAAAAGGTACTGCAAATTGGTGAACTTATTCTATATTGCCGAACAACTTTAATGTTGCTGACGATCGTCACTTTTGTAGAGCAAGATGCGGAGATCGGCCAGTTGTGTCAGGTCATCAGTCAACTCCAAGAGGAGGAGAATAAGGCATCTGGGTGAGTGGAGAAACTGTTCGAGGAGTTGAAAGGTGAGTAGTTCATGGTCGGAGTTGTTGCTTAAGTGACTTAATCGCTTGATGGATCTTCTCAGTGCTTGCAAAATACCGTTGAAGGACCAAGGCCTAGTTCGACATGCTAGAGTTGGAGGCGCAAACCCAGAGGCGAAAGCTCATCGCCGTGGTGGCTGAAGTCAAGCTGGTGCTTGACTGCATCGACATGGAGGTAGCTCCTTAGCCCAACGACAGGCCACCTCATCCGGACACCATCATCGATAGGTGCAAGGCGGTGTGGGAGAACTTCAAAAGCTTCAACCATGATGCCACTATATCTGCCATGACCTATGCCCTGGCAGTAGCCTAGTCTCATTACCCTACCATCAATCTATGAGCAATAGGGGCTGAATTCGCCAGAGGGACTAGTGTGATGAAGTAGCAGGAGCTTGAAGATGAGGTGGAGGATGCAGCGAAGAGGCTGGCCGAAGACGTCGACCTATTCGGCGAGGTGGACAGGGAGGGCCAAACATAATGACCTGCTCGGAGAGTTATCTGTAACAGCTGGAGGGGATAGTTAAAATGAGTGAGGGTGCAGACAATCATTTATGTATGTGTATAAATGTTGTAAAGTGACATATGCATGTTTATGCAGTTTGCTAGTATTTCGGTGAAAAATCATTGTAGTGTTAACCTTAACACGATTATACATAGTATAAGTAGCGTTCAAGCAATTAGTTTGTTACTAAGCTCTTGGCCTTGTCTAGTCCATATTCCATAATGTCGAGCGCGGAGCTCGTGCACATGTAGGAGGAACAGACATGACCAAGGAACCATAGCCGACCACCCATAACGTAGAGAGTGGAGCCTATAGCACATGTAGGGAGAGATTAGAGACTAGGTTTTCTCCAAAGAACACAGAGCGGAACATGTGCTGCTCGATGGTTGGAAAAATATCTTGGAGATATGGAGAAACACGGGAGAGCATTTATGGAGATCAAGTATTGGAGTTTGTTAAGGAGTAGCTTAGAGCTGGCGACCACAAATAGAGATTAAACCGTAATGGAGATGTAATGGAGACAAATTATGGTGACAAAAACTTCATTCATTATGGAGTGGATAGTACATATTGTAACACCCTAGGTGTTAGGCTTGCATAATTTGACTTGCATTGCATGAGCATAAGCATCAAGCATTCATATATAAGCTTTTACATGTGAAACATATGATTGAAACATGCTTTGTTATTTTATGTTTCCTTTGTGTATGCTTATGATCATGTGTGAATAAGTGTAAGTGGTTGATGTTGGTCACTAAAGCACCTTAGCTACACTTAGGATGACTAATGGAACATTATTCATGTAGACCACTTTGTCTAATTAAGCTACTAAGTGATGATATGCTTGTTGACCTAGGAAGTAATTTATGTAACCAATGTTTGAAATGCTTGTGTGACCTTAGGAATACCTTAACCATGTTTAGTATGTCATTATGAATAACTTTGGTATTCATGACTAGGGCTAGTTTGGTCACTAAGTCATAGTTCTAGTGTAAGCCATCATTTGAAAGTAGTATGTTTGACCTAGTCTGAACTATGTCATAGAGACTTTGCATGGATGTGTTCACTAAAGAAAAGTTGTAGTATTTGAGTAGAGAAACAACTTTTATTTTTGGGTCATAGGCTAGTTCAGCTCCTAACATTCTCAAATTTAGCTCACAAGAATCAACATTTCACTATTTTCAGCACTTGGAAAATTTTGCTAAGTCTTTGGAATTTACCGTTTGATAGGCTCGAATTTGTGATGATATAACTCCCTAACCATTGAGAATTAGACTTTGATTTCTAAAGAAGTTTTGTAGCTGGTACATAGCTCTAGAAGTTTGGTTTTAACACCGTGCACTAATTCGTCGTGGATCGAGAGAATTAGCACCTGGAATTTGCTCTGTTAGTCACTTGATCGAACCCTGATGAACGGAGCGTCACACGCCGAGGTGGCCGACCAGGCGCAAAAGCTAGCCGCCGCATGGCCGCTACTAGCCAATGATGGTCCCTTGCCATGGCACGCTGGCGCCCATTATCTGCGAAGCCGCGCGCCCTCTCTCACACTCACGCGCTCACTCACTCCCTCTCCATCACTCTCTCTAGTGTTCACCGTGGAAAAAGCCGAGTGCCATCGAGCACCGCACCCCTCCACCATCGCTTAGCACTCATTCCACTGCGCCATTGCCACCTCTATCTCGCCAATAGCTTCACCGCACTCCCCTCTACTTCCTCAACTTGGTTGCTGCGCTAGACGAGCTACGGTGAGGGCAAAAATCACCATTCCTATCCTCGCCGGAGAGCTCAGCTTCCATGGCCGCCTCCACGTCGCGCTCGCCGCTGCTTGGCTCGCTTGGGCATCGCTTTTGATTCTTAGCATTAGAGCTTGGCTAGGGTTTAGGCTAGCTAGTAGCATGACATTACCGCATTTGGTTGCCTCATCGGCGTGGAACACGTCGCGCAGCGCCGCTGCGCTCTCACCGCCATGCCACTGCGCATGCGGCCAGAGCTCGTCGGAGCACCTCTCCTAGCCTAGGTAGCTACAATAGTGTCGCGTCATCACCATGGAGCTCGCATGCCTCTTGTCGAGCCTTGCCATGGCCAGAGATGCCCGACATACCAGTGAGCAGTGCCGCCGGGCCGCCATGGCCATCGACGAGCATGCTCTGTCGCATCTACGCTGCCACCACCTAGGTCGATCGATGTAGCTCAGTGAGTAGATCACCACGGTGTGTTTGGTTTTGCTATAGACCTCACCATCGGTGAGATATCGCTGGCCGACTGCCGTGCTCTGTATTCGAGTTGCTGACACATGGGGTCCGCTGACCTGTGGGTCCCGGATGTCAGTGAGAGCAACTTAGGGTTTTTGTTATTCTTTTATAGATTTTTGTACCAACTTTGAAAAATCAAAAGTGGAGTTGTAGCTTCCCATTTTTGGTGAACCAAATTTTGTTGTGTTCCTCTTGAAGTGTAGTATTTTATAAAAAATATGATATGTTCATTTTATGGTATTTTTCATGGTGATTAAAATATATTTACATAAATGCTTTTTGAATGTTTACAATCTTGTAAATTATATATCTTGAGCTAGAAATGTGATAAAATTGTGATTCTAATTTTGCTAGTCTTGTGTTGACATGCTCTAGCTAGAAAAAATATTAAGCTTGCAGTAAACTTGATTAAAATATGATCTTTCTATTTATCTATTAATAAATAACATTTTCTAAGGAAAATTATAGGGATAAAAATATGTAACATATTGCTATGCAAATTTTTGTACAGTAGTATGGCACTAATATAAAGCTAGGAAAAATATAGAATCTATTGTTGGACACTTTTCTACAAGGTTAACTATTTTTGCTAAAATAACTCTTGCTAGCTTGTCATTTTTGTAGAGGATGTTGTACATGTCCAAATGGATTGAAAATTTTAAAGTAGTCTATTGAGATCACAAGAAAGCCATTGTAATTGGTTGAGAATTTATTGTGCACATTTAGTATATGTTTGTTATTTCCCTTAATTATCTAATTAAATTATTAAAGGCATTTAAGTAATTAGATTGTGATTGACCATGATGTTTTCTACGGTGCTTGTGATGCATAGTAACTGTTTATGTTCATAGTAAGGCTTAGAAGCAATTGGTTGTATGCAACTAATTAATTATTGCTTCATAATTCAAGTAGATGGTTGCATGTATAGTTTCGGTTGGTTGTATGATTTCATGTTGATAATGGCCTTTTCGATAAAACTTGTTAATAACAAAGTTGTAGATAACTTACTAATCTACCTTGTGTTAAATTTTCATAGTCATAGGCTTTAGGGTTTAAGAGTTTTGGCTATTAGAAGTTTGCTGCCCTAATTGTTTGTTCTCTAGACAAATTTGCTTGACTGATTAGTTTGACCTAGATAACTATTGAATCACCTTGAGAGTATTAAAAAAAGTTGTAGACAATTTCATAAGCTTTCCATAATGTCCACAACCATATGATTTCGATGTATATAACTCTGGTTATGGTTAAAACGAGTAGCTACTATTTGGTAGTTCGGTAAATGAATTGCAAAAATGTTTGCTTAAGTAATAGAGAAAAGATATGCACCTACTCAAGTAGAATAGAATGCACTTGTTATTATATTAATACCATGCTATTGAAAATACTTACAATGATGCATTCATCATGTTTTACCATACTATACTTGTCGACATATATGCATTCACGATATCTTATTCCATGATCATGCATATAGGATCGACCGAGGAGATAACGTTGCTGGAATTCAGTGAAGAAGAGGAAGGGGATCAGCAAGAGATTCCTCAAGCTACAGCTCCCAAAGAAGGGGAGCAGACTCTAGAAGAGCTCCCTAAGTGCCCTAATCACCGCCCCATCTCCTTTCTCAAAGGCAAGCCCCGGAGCATTCTAAGTCTCCTAGTGTTTTACAAAATACTACTTGAGTCCTTTATGATTGATGCATTAGGTTATAAGAGTTGACTGGACACTTGATACATGGAACTACCTTGTCTAGATTTATACACCTTTAACCCTATGTAGGTCCAGGATCGAATATATGTTTAGCCATGCTTAGACCGGTAGAAGTCGTGTGATTTCCTATCACCTACGAGATATAGGTGGATACCGAAGCATGGTTGGCTATATTTGCTATCATGGAAAAGAACCATGGGGTAATGTAAATGGAGGCTAGGCGGAGTCTATGTGTAGGTTGACTCATGTGATCCCATCTATGCCAATCAAGGACCGACCGTTGTTGGAACTTTTGACAAGATTGAACGCATGCCTATCACTTAGCTGGCTGGATAACTTGTTCTGACCATGAAACCAAGTAGCTCAACTCAAGCTAGGCCCTACACTCTCAAAGTGCGCACTCTAGATGGTAGTAAGGATGTGCAGGGAGCCAGGCGTGAGCCCAAGGGCAGGGTAGTCCTGATCGTCCTGGCAGCTGGTTGTCCCAGACTGTGCAGCGCTGGGAGAACCCATGAAATGTGGACTTGAGTTGTACCAAAGGTGACCTAAGGTGACCATTGATCTAGTCTGCCTAGGTTTGTGTTAGGAATAAATTCCTAGCTAGTTGAAATCGACTCGAATCGCCGTCTCTCTTGGATAGTGAGAAACTTGGCTAGCTCCAACATTGTAGTAATGGTATTATGGAATGTGATGGTTCGAATAAACATGGAATTACTACACCTGCTATGGTTTCTATTGTATGCTCTTAAATGATATACCACATGTTTAGCATAGGATAGTTGCTAATCTAGAGATGAATAGCTATAATTAACTTGATGACCAAAGTATAATTGGATAATTGAGTAATCGCTTTTTATGCAAAATGTTGTCAAGCTACCTCCACTGATAAAGCCTTGCATAATCCTTGGAGTCAATTTATTTTTGGTTTATGACAGGTAAGTCTAGCTGAGTACCTTCTCATACTCAGGGTTTTATTCCCATTATTGCAGATGGCACCGTCTATCATGGCTATTGCAAGAATTGCTTCTATCCCGCCGTGGATGAGTGAGCCATGGGCAGACATCTTTAATAATCCCTCTATTATGCTTTTGTGGATTGTGATCATGTGTTGGCACTGTATTTGAACTATGTTGGCAAATGCTTCTTTTGAACCTTAATTTGCTTCCACTACTACCTATCAAACTTGGTTTGTAATAACTTTATTTCGTACTCCAATGATGGAACTATATCTATGAACTTTATGTAATATTTGACATGTATGTTGAATCATGTACGATCTTGGTTATATGTGGATCATTTATCGAGACCCATCGTGGTACTCGATAGACTACTAGGTTTGTATGGGCTCAAGTATGATAGTGCAACCGCTTGTGGGCTGGCATTGTACTTGTGCTCTTATAAATTGGTTGGTTTTGCGACACATATCTAGAGTGTTTCAAGGATAGAAATGTATAAGGTGCTCGATGTGCCATGAATTGGGATATCGACTCCATCCAAGTCACATAGCCGGTAAGACCTTGGTCGGGTAACCTCTTTGACCATGTAAGGCCCTTCCTAGGGGGAGGAGAGCTTGTGCATCCCTTTGATTTTCTATTTTTTGTGGAGAACGAGGTCACCAATAGCAAAATGAACGACCTTTGATGTTGCGGTTGTAGTATCTTTGCAAGCCTTCTAGGTATTTGGCTATGCGGATGCAAGTGATCAGGCGTTCTTCTTCGGCCCTATCGATGTCCTCTGTCCGAACAGCTGTGGCTTGCTCTTCATTATAATGTTCCACCCTAGGTGCTCAGAAGGCAATGTCCGCTGGTAATATAGCATCTGAGCCATAGACCAAGAAATATGGAGACACACAGGTGCTACGACTAGCTTGAGTGCGCAATCCCCAGACTACAGCTGGGAGCTCTTTGAGCCATCTGCCTGGACGCTTTTCCGCTTTCTAATATAACCTCTTTTTGAGGGCATCAAGGATCATGCCGTTCACCCGTTCGACCTGGCTATTGGCTCTAGGATGGGCAACAGAGATGTATTTGATAGAGATGCATTGGTCTTTGCAGATGTCCCAAAAATGATGACTAGTGAATGTAGTTCTAAGGTCGGTGATAATGCTATTCGGGAGATCGAATCTATGGATGATATCTTCGAAGAGCTCGACTGCTTTATTCTGTAGCCGAAACAAGCGGTTTGTATTTGATCCACTTGGAGAACTTGTCAGTGGTGATGTACACGTACTGGAAACCACTTGGCGCTGGCTTAAAAGGCCCAATCATGTCTAGTCCCCAGCATGCGAAAGGCCAGGAAGCTAGGATGGTCTGTAGTTCTTGTGCCGACATGTGTAGCTGCTTGGCAAAAAACTAGCATCCTTCACAACGTCGAATGAGGTCTTCTACATCGGTGATGGCCATGGGCCAGAAAAAACCAGCTCAGAAAGCTTTGTTGACCAGGTTTCTCGAGGCCACGTGATTGCCATAGGAACCAGAGTAAATTTTGAGAAGTAGTTTCACTCCCTCTTCTTGGGTGATGTATTTCTACAGTATCCCTTCCTTGTCACTTTTCCTCATCAAGTTCCTATCTACCAGCACGTAATGCTTGCTTCGACAGATTAGATGTTCAGTTTTAGTCTTGTCGGTGGGTACATCAGTGCTGGTGAGGTACTTGATGAACTATTCCCTCTAGTCGGCGGCAGGTAAAGGTACTATAAGTACCAACCGCTCGGTGGGGGGAATTTCTTAAACTTCCTTCTCTTCCTTAATAGACGGCGTAAAGAGGTCTTGAACGAAGACCCCAGTTGGAATCATGGTGTGAGAAGAGCCTATCTTAGATAAGTGGTCGGCGAGCTAATTTTGATCTCGTACCATGTGGTGGTACTCGATACCGTAGAATTTCCCTTCGAGTGTCCTAATTTCGATGCAATATGTGTCCATCTTCTCACTGGAGCAGGACTAGTCTTTGTTGAGCTGGTTGATGACCAACATGGAGTCTCCGTATACCATGAGGCATTTGATGCCGAGCTCGATGGCTATACAGAGTCCGTGGAGACATGCTTCATATTTGGTGGCGTTGTTGGAGGTTAGAAAATGTATTCAGAGAACATATCGGAGCTTGTCTTTGGTCGACGTAATGAATAAAATGCCAGCACCAACACCATTGATGTTAAGGGCACCATCAAAGTACATCACCCAGTGCTCGGGGCAAGTAGTGGGGATGGGCTCTTGAATCTTGGTCCACTCAGCAACAAATTCAGTGAGCGCTATGACTTGATGGTAGGCCTGCTTCTAAATTTGATGGAGTAAGTGCCGAGCTCGACAACCCACTTGATGATGCAACCATTGGCCTCTTTGTTACAGAGGATGTCCCCTAGAAGGAACTCGGTGACCACATCAATCTTGTAATATTTGAAGTAACGGTGGAGCTTGCGTGACGTGATCAGAATAGCGTATAGTACTTTCTGAACTTGAGGATAATGAGTTTTGGGCTTATTAAGGATGTAACGGAACTGACCAAATCATAAGAACGTAAGTACAAAAACAATCACCGAAGTGATCAAATTCCTGTACTTAAGCTCCCATAATCCCAGTAGTCCAGAAATTATGAAGGATTTCAACCAACTCTCGACATACAAACCAAGACTGTAGTGATTCAACACAACACATCATTCGTTACAACATTTCACAAGTGGCATCCGTATTACATCCATCAGAGTGCAAATAAAATATTACAAACCAAGTTCAAATTTGTGGAAGCAAGATAGTTTAGTACATAACTTCATAGTTTCAAATACATTTCCAGATCTTAGTCATGTCCCACAAAAGCATCTTTAGGTACGAAAACTAGGAGAGACCGTGCCCAATGGTCTAGTCTTCATCCCCAGCTGGGAGAAGGCAATACTTGCAGCAACCAAAGTAGAACTGGTCATCTGCAACAGGTGGGAGATAAACCCTGAGTACGAGAAGGTACTCAGCTAGACTTACCCGTCAAAACCAAAAATAAAAGACACCAAGGGTCATGCAAGGCTTATGAGGTGGGCTAGCTGGATACAGTTGCATAAAAGAGCTTATGAATATAGTAACCAATTTAAACTTCGCATCAAGTTTATCATCATTTACCTGTCCACTAGATTTGCACCTGTACTAGAGCACTCACTTATTAGGAGCAAACAATATTAACCATAGTAGGTATAATAAGGCTGTCATCGTCATTTCATCATTTCTGCACCATTATGTTATTTAGTGTATCTACTTTGGAGATAAGCCCGTCAAGTTCTCACTAACCGAGAGAGACGGCGACTCGAATCGAATTACAACTCAGCTAAGGGGGTATTCCTAACTCTCACCCTGGCATACTTTGCAAGGGTAGCCGTGGGTCACCTTTGGGACAACTCAGGAACCAAATTCATGGGTTCGATCAGCGCTAGCACTCTTAGGGATTACCCTTCTGCCAGGACGATTAGGACTTTTGAATCACCTGCCCTTGGACTCACGCCTACAACTCCCTTCCGAGGCGTACTTTATACTTATCGACTCCCGGCCTGAGGTGAGCTACTCGGCTTCGTGGTCGGTCTTTAGACACGGCCAACTAAGAGAGGCATGCATTCAACATGAACAGGAAAGGCTCCAAGATTCAGTCCTTAAGCGACACAGACGGAGTCATTACAAACCGACAAGCCTCCGCCCGGTCTTCATTTCAAATTAAGACAGGTTCTTTTCCACGATAGCAAATATAGCCAACCGTGCCATATGTATATCCCTATATCTCGCAGGTGATAGGAAATCACCTGACTTCTACCACGTTTAAGTAGGGCTAAGCACTACATGAGCCTAAGCTACATAGGATTTAGGGTATCAATATCTGGACAAGGATTGGATAACCAATGCAGCAAGTGTTTGCATCCAACACCTAAACTTAATGCAACAATATATATATGTAACAATAATACTTTAACTGCATTTTGGAAATTAGGAGGCTTAAAATGCTCTAGGGCTTGCCTTTCACAAAGTTGCACGGACGGTGATTCGGGCACTCAACGGTGACCTCGTCTAGCACTTCTCCCGAGGGCTGCACCTCCTGAACCTTCGGTGTTGGCTGCTGCTGCTCCCCGCTCGGTTCCTTGAATTCCAGCAGTGTCACACCTTTCGGTACACCTATTGCATGCCGATGCACAAGATAAATATCATGGATGCATAAGGAATGACATGATGCTCATGATGAATGGATCACAGTAAGTGTTTAACGAAAACATCACTGGACACTCGTTTACTGATTAAGAATAGCTCTATTCAAATCACTTTAAAACATGTATCTAACTTAACTTGAAGAACAAGATCAACTTACCTAACTTGCATAACCTAAGATAAAGATGCTCATCTTTAGTTAAAGGCCTAACACCTAGGAACATTACCACAAGCTTAGGAATAGTAAAGGCATACTTAAATCAACAGTTAAAGTTTCATATGCAAACGAACAGTCCTTTAATTCGATCACAACAAGAGTTCTACAAATCCAAATGACTTGCAAGAGGACATTCTGGAAAGCTTATGAAATTCTCTACAAATCATTTATAAACATCAAAGCATGATTCTTACGTTAACCAAATTGAATTAAGGTAAACATAGAATCTGTCCAGAAATGACAGGTTTACTAAATTAATTATTTAGTGATGATGCAAAAGAATAATTGGACCAAACCAAGTTTACCACCTTGTTGCACATACTAGAGGAACATCAGAAAGTATAGTGCCAACCTCTAAATAAATTATTTAATGTCGTTTTCTAATTTATTTAGTTAATTAGGTGATTAAAGCAACATATAGTAAAACTGTTCAAAAAAATTTACAAAAATTATAGTAGCTATCTCATGCTTCACCTAGACTACCATAAAAATTTCAAAGCAATTGGTCAAGCAAAACTTGTTGTATCAAAAATAACAGATGGCAGAGCTATTTCTAGCATAATTAGGAAACCCTAATGAAAAGTGTCAAGCAATAGATTTCACATTTTTCCTAGCATCATTCTAGCATAAGAATAGCACTCACCAAATTTTACCTTTACTGGATCTATAGAAAAATTATGAAAATTCACACAAGATCCATCCATGCAAACAAGAGAATTTCCTAACTCCTACATATAGTGTCCAAAATGTATGAAAATTTAACTACAAGCTATTCATGATATGAGCAGTACACCATAAAAATTTCATGCCGTTTGGAGCTACATAGAAAAAGCTATAATTACCCCTATTTCCTTCATGATTAAAAGAGATAATTAGCAACTCCATTTTTCATAACAGAACATGGCATAAATTATATTTTTAATATAAACTAGACATTATCATGAACTCAACAAAATTGGAACCACATCATTTGGATCTACCAACTAGGAGATACACATTTTTGAATATGTACACAAATCTGTGAAAAAGAATAAAACAAAACAAAAGGAAAACCTAATCACTACAGCTGGGCTAGCCCGGAGGAATACGGCAGCCCGCGAAGCACGTGCCCACATACGCCAGCGCGGCCCAGAACTTGGCGCGGCCCACGTCAGGCTCCTGCCTTAGCTCGGCGACTGACGAGCGGGTCCCGCGAGTTAGTGAGACAGATAGGGGAGGAAGAAGGGACGACGGCATAACTCGTCGCCGGTGGCAGCTCCGGCGAGGCCATCGATGCCAACGCATTCGCCTCACCCGTGCGCACCTAGTGGTACCCTCAATTTCAGCTATTACAGCAACTAGAGGAAATGGCGACGGCCATGGCGACACACGGTCACGGTTTGGCCGGCTCTGGCGAGGCGACGGCGTCACGGCCCTAGTGGGTGACCCTATGAGCATTAGCATCACACATAGGACCCAGAGCAAGGAAAAGAGGGGACGGTAAGAGGCCCGAGCGGCACAGCCACGTGCGAGCTCGGCTGGTGGCGGTCATGGCGACCCGGTGGAGCCGCCTTTGCGGTGAGCTCTACCTGCGGTGAAAATGGGATGACAGTGGGGTCGAGGACATGGAGGAGCTCACGGTGGTGCTATGGTTTAGAGGAATTGGGCAATGGCGCTCGGTTTTGGTGGATTTGGCTCAGCGGCGGCCATGGCTTCCTGATCACTGTGCTCGCGTGGAAGGAGATGGCCAAGAGGAAATGGCGCGATGAAGAGCGGGTGAGCGAGGCGCTGGCTTTCATCTGGAGCACGGACGCGCGACGTGGAGGCACTGGCAGAGCATGCACGCCATGCGGTGGTCAGACTCTGAAATGGTCGGCCACGGCGCTCACTGAAGGTTTTCTAAAACTTTGATTCAGTGTTCCATGACGACGACTGAAAGGCGAAATTAACAGTGTTGGATCTCTTAAACCGTGACGAGTTAGTGGAAGTAATGTATACAAAAGTTGTAGAGCTATGGTAGGGCTACAACTTTGATTTAGAAATCAATAGCTAATTCTCCCTGGATCCTGAGTTGTATCAAGCCAAAGTTGGCTCGATCCAACTGGAATGGCATCAATGTCTTAGAAAAAAATTTTAAGTAAGAAATCAGCAGGGAAAAATGACTTGTGGGCCTTGTTTGAACATGTTCTAGCCATTTTTATGAGTTGATCATAAAACAACTTTTGTTCCTTGATAAATTGGCTACAACTTTGGTAAAGGGTGCATAGCCATGCAAGATTTCTATGTTGGACTTTTGAATCAGTCAAACAGAGTCACTCTATGGGTCATTCTAAGTCAAACCTCCATTAGAGGGCAATTTAGTCATTTTGGTCCATATGAACAATGTCCCATCAATTACTCTAAGTGTAGTTAAGGTGTATTAGACCATGATTAACCACTCTACACAAGTGCTACCCCAACTTCTAATGTCCACATGTGATGAAGCAACAAAACACTTCAATTTTACTCAAATGTTGCAATTCCATGTTTCACATGTTTCATGCCTTTGTTGCAATTTTAACTTGCCACATTCCTACCATGTTGCCATGTTTCAAGGTATGAGAAACTCATGTTGCATTCACATGTTTCACTACTACCATTCACAAGCAATCAAGTATGAAACAAACATAATTGCGAATGTTGCATATGCATGTTTCAGTGACAATGGCATGATGAGATAAATGATGCACATGTTTATGAAATGAAATGCAAATTTTGTGGGAGCCAAACACCTAGGGTGTTACAGCCCTCCCCCCTTAGAAAAATCTCGTCCCGAGATTTGGAAAGCGTACCAATCAGTATAGAAAGCCAGATAATTTTCCTTTAAATAATCTTCCCGCTCCCATGTTGCATCCCGATTACTATGATTACTCCATACTACCTTGTATAACTTAACTACTCGCCTACGAGTCACCCTTTCTTGAGTATCCAGAACTCGCATGGGCTTCTCCTCATAAGAAAGATCAGATTTCAAGTTGATTCTCCTTGTTGCTATTCTTTCCTCGGGAATACGAAGACACTTCTTCAGTTGAGACACATGGAATA
Organism: Miscanthus floridulus; assembly: GCF_019320115.1. Classification (NCBI taxonomy): domain Eukaryota; kingdom Viridiplantae; phylum Streptophyta; class Magnoliopsida; order Poales; family Poaceae; genus Miscanthus; species Miscanthus floridulus. Next base: position 1,205 of record NW_027098420.1, on the reverse strand, counting down.
CTGGGAATATAGCTCCCATTTCATGTGGTAGATCAAGTTTATAGGCTACTCTTCCACTTTTCTCGATAATGCAGTAAGGTCCAACATATCGAGGCTCAAGTTTCCTTTTGATTCCAAAACATTTTACTCCTTTCATAGGGGATACCTTCGGATAAACATGGTCACCTACTTCAAACTCAATAGGTTTTCTTCTCTTATTAGCGTAGCTCTTTTGTCTAGCCTGAGCGACAGTCATATTCTTCTGTATAGTTCAGACTTGCTCTTTGGCTTCTTTTACAAAATCAATACCATAGAATCTACTTTCTCCGGGTTCCACCCAGTTCAAAGGAGTCCTACACTTGCGGCCATAAAGTGCTTCGAAAGGAGCCATTTTGATACTCTCTTGATAACTGTTGTTATAAGAGAATTCAGCGAGAGGCAACCATTCCTCCCAAGAGCCTTTGCAAGAGATAACACAAGCTCTAAGCATGTCTTCAAGAATTTGATTAACACGCTCAGTCTGTCCTGATGTTTGCAGATGATAGGTAGAACTATGGATTAGATGAGTGCCAAGATTCTGATGTAAGCACTCCCAAAAGCGAGCCGTGAATTGCGGTCCTCTATCTAAAACAATAGATTTGGGTACACCATGGAGACGTACCACTTGTTGAAAATAAATATCAGTATAATTGTGAGGGTGATAGGTAGACTTGACCGGAATAAAGTGAGCGGATTTAGTTAGATGATCTACGATAACCCAGATGGAATCACAACCCTTTTTGGTAGTGGGTAACCCAACAATGAAATCCATGACAATTTCTTCCCACTTCCAGCTAGGAATAGAGAGTGGCTGCAATAATCCAGGCCTCATGTAAATAGCCTTGACTCTGCAACAGTTATCACACCTTGCCACGTAGGCTATGATTTCTTTCTTCATCTTGGTCCACCAATAATACAGCTTGAGATCTTGATACATTTTACTGCTACCAGGATGGATGGACAATCTAGAAGAATGGGCTTCAGCCATAATTTGATTTCTAAGTTCTTTATCTTTGGGTACTACAAGCCTATCATTAAAGCAGAGAATTCCTTTGTCATCGACCCTAAAGTGCTTGGTCTCCTGATCTTTCATCTTCCGCTTGATATGAAACACACCCACATCAGTCTTCTGGAGTTCGATAATTCGACTTCTAAGAGAGCAATCCACAGTGATATTGTGGAGTACT
>NW_027098419.1:0-60000 GCF_019320115.1 Miscanthus floridulus | reverse complement strand
TAGCACGGTATGTTGTATATATTGAGCGGGGTATATTTACAGCCATTAAAAACAATGACATCTTATATCATTTTCAAAAATTGAAGACCCGTAGAAGAAGTTACCTAAACTATCTAGTAGCAGTACTTGTGGTATGTTACATTCAAGTTACAAATGCATTATCAATAAGTAAGGTTACATTTTTGCTTGTCCCTTTTCTTATTAACTCTTACATCTTGTAAAAATTTAGGTCAGTGATGAGGACATGGAAGATGACAATGCACAAAATTTTCACTATGTATTTATTTTTGTATGTTCCATGTTATTTTCAAAGTTGAAGCAACTTCTCAATTTGAAAATTTTCCTTCACAGTAGCTATTTTACATGACATATATATAAACTATGGTGTAGATGTGCCCTTTCACTACTAAAATTGGGCCCTAGTCGTGACCCAATTCTGGGTCCACCACTGGACATGAGCGAATCCCTTGGCAAATTCAACTCTTGCTCACATTGTTCAACCTACTTGAGACAAGTTCACAACTTTTCCTACAGAAAGCAGCACCAAAAGCCACTTTCACTCATAAAAACTTTGAAGTGCACACAATTACTAGAATTCTAGGAGGACGCATGTGCACCATCAACCTTCATGAAGGAATATTGTGACTCCATTTTACCTCTATTAACAACTCAGCATGCAGATGTACCTAATTCAACCATGTGTATTATTATTTGTCACAATTTGACTATCAAATACAAACCCCCTGGAATCCATGGTATCCAATGACTAGCAGTGAAATACAGTTACAGATTGATGTTCTAAGTTCTTGATTAATAGACGACGGGAACATCAAGTATACAGCATGAACCACATAACACAAAACACAGAATAACAAATCTATGGTTAACTGGTTATTTCCTCAGTGATAAAGTGCAACATATATAGCCTAGTCAAATAACAAATAAGAAGTTGCTTGAACAAATGTTCCAATTTCTCTGATCAGCGCATGGCAATAAAAACTCACCAGTGAAGAAATGGCACTATCACCAGATGACTGAATAGTGCTGAGAAGTTGTTCCTTGTCAAGATCCCATACCAAGATGGAAGACATGTCACCAGATGCATACTATTGGACAACAAAGGAGAGCAAATCCTGTATTAGAACATGCAATGTGTAAAAAATACATACTAGAACTACAGGGGGGGAAATAGAACATTACAAGATAACCAGATTGCTGCTGCCAGTCAATCACAATACTGCGACCAGCAGCTCGATGTCCCTGAACTGATGAGAAAGCCGTTACAAGTTTCTGTCCTCCCTTTTGAGCAAAATTTTTCCATACACGTACATTTCCATCACCTGCAACATGAAAATTAGACAATGCAATGGTAGAAGATAAGTGTAGAAAGAAAAACATAGAGAAGAGAGGCGTACTTGAGGCAGCTAAAAGCAAGCTCTCATCAAGCTCATTGATCAACAAAAGTTTGGATAGCCCTCTGTCTGACAAATTATGGTTTTGATAAGAGTTCACTGGCAGCGCATCGTCGTAGTTCCACACTCTGGCATGAGACAGAACTTCAGCACAATTGCAGCAGTGTATTTCAGGCACTAGGATTTTTAATTGCAATAATTATTTCACCTTATTTGCTCATTTTCATCAGCTGCAACAACGATTGGAGAAAATGGCAACAATAAAGCTGCTTTTGTTCCCAACTCAAATCTCGTATCCCAACTAGCAATTTGGCTTGTCATCTTGCAAGCTGCTATTCCAAGGGTGAACAACCAAAAAAAATAACAGATAAATAATCAAGGAAACCAACAAGAAGAATGAATGTAATGCAGACTAATGTATGTCCACATACAGGAGCGCTGGCACTTAGCAATATAATCTAGTGCAACTCGTTCTCTCTCTTCCCTTCTGACATTTGCTTCTTCATTATCATCAGAGCCAGTTAAAAGAGGCCTAGAGAAGTGACCACAACTCCAGTTGTAAATTGTTGATTGGGGAAGTATACATAGTTCAGCATTACTGGGAGCTGCAGCGGAGCTTAAAAGGGGATCAGCTAAGCCATCAGGTGAATTTATAGGATGTTGTCCAAACTCCATAGAACACACTCGGCGTAATCCTGGAAGATAATCATGCTGAGGGGGGCTAACAGGAGGGGTCCTAAATTTTATCAAGTTGCTTCCTGCAAAATATAGGAAACTCAATTCAAGAATTCTTGACTTTCTCTGAACACCAAATCAAGCAAGGTGTTTCAACGTCCAAGCACATAGTAAAGAAAGTGATAATAACTTACCAGAATTCATATCAAGCCAGGACGAAGAGCGTGCCATTCCAAAGTTTGAAGCAGATGTCTCTCCCCGATGTGCACCTCCACTGTTAAATCTAGTATTTTTCATGACTACTTGTTCAACACCTATAAGGGACAGTGCTCTCCGACCAATAGTTGCAATTCTTGGGTAAGGATCTTTAGCAAAAGAACACATAGTTGATATAAATTGAGAATAAATGACATTATCAACAGGCCTCGACCTAGTGTAGCCGAGACCACCATTACTAGCATTCTCTCTCAGTAATATGCCAGAATCAGAGTGTTGGGAAGAATCATCTGACTGGGGAGAGCCATGCATGATGCTACTTGTTGCAATTGGGCTACTTGTAGAAACTCTTCCATCACGACCAGCGGCACTGCTATCACTGCCAACCCTCAGCACAGGACCAATGCTGCCTTGTAGAATGTTGTTGGGACTGTAAACATTGCTTGGATTACTTATATTTGCCAATGATGGTAGTGACTTCAGCAATGAATTGGATTGAGGTTTCCAATACTCAGCCGCAACAGATTTGAGATGTTTGTTGTGACCCAACGCAAAGCGAGTAAGCGCTGGAAAAACAAGAGAACAACTCAAAATGATTGCCATATAAGATTAAAAGAAATCCCCTATGTTCAACATACTAAAAGAAGTGCTCTAGGAAAAACAGTATAATTTTCCAATGCACATACCTATAGCAACCTCAGATCGAACAAGGGGACTAGCATCTGATGATATCTGTAGAAGGCTTCTAACTACATTTATTTCAGCTTTCACCTTTTCATCATCATCAGAATCATCATCAGCGCCATTTGATGTAGTATCCAGGAGAGTCCCAAGTGCAAAAACAGCAGCAGCTCTGACCTGGCAAGACCAAATGTTTAATATGTATCTTGTCAAGTAGGCAAAAGAAAGAGTAGACATGATATGAAGGCAAGGCATCATACCTCAGGTTGAGGCTCCGACAATAAACATATTACAATTTCAGGTGTATTTGTTTGCAAACTAAGTAGCTGAACATCAGGGAAATCTTCCCAGAGTTTTCCAAGGCATAAGCAAAGCCACTGTAAAAGTAAAGGTTCTGTATGTGAATCATGAGGATTCTCAGGTTGCAGGTGTCGCAGGCAAACATCTATAAGGCCTGCATTCATACAAGCCTCTTGACCCGTCCTATGCCCATCCACAATGACTGCTAAAACAAAAGCAGCCATTGCACGCTGTTCTGGGTAAGCATCCAAACTGTCAAGAAACCTAACAAAATATGCATGTCCTCCATCTTTAACCAAGTCAACCTGGCACGACTGTCATTTGGGAAAAAGCTACATGTTAAACAACTGAATATAAGACAACAAAAAACTGTCAAAAGATTACAATGAAGAGCGCATACCTTATCAAGAGAGAGAATTTTTGTCCATATAAACACAAGAATTTGACGCAACTCCATTGCACTTGTTTGAAGCAGTTTGAGTACATAAGGAAATATTCCAACAGACAGGGCCTACGACAATGAAGTGCCAGAGGTTAAAAACTAAAGAGAAAAAACAAGAAGCATTTGATGCATAAGAGGTCAGTACAAACCAAATCAACAGCCCATGGCCCCATGTCAAGAAATCTTCCGAGCAGAACAAGCGCTCTAAATCTGTGTGATTGACTAAGCAGGACCTGCAAAAAAGATAAGATGTAAGAAAGAAATAAAACAAGAAAAGAAATATGATCCCTCCAGTCATAAAATAGTGTCATTTCGGTGTTGCCATGATCCACAAAACATAAATTTGCCAAGTAATGTTGTACTACAGTATATAAGAATAGTAAAATTATATGATTATGAGTATATGTTTTGGGACAAATCTACCCATAACATTTTCAAATGTCCAATCTCAATGTACACAGAGTAATTAACAATCCAAATTTTTTTGATAGGTTAACTGAACACAACCCAAAACGGTAGTCTTTTGTAATTGGAGGGAGTAGCAGATATGAATGTAAAACATTTTACAAAATTAAAAATATAGCAGAAAAGTGAAGGGCAATAAGGTTACAAAGTTAAAACTGGGCTTTACAAATAATTCACTTGAATGTAAGTGTAAAACCAAAATGTCTTACCTGAAGAACTATATATAAGTGTAAAACCAAAATGCCTTACCTGAAGAACTATGGGTAACTGTTCAGGAGGTTTCTTGTCCTCGGAGCCATGATCAAGCCACACTTCGAAAGCCGTCAGCTGTTCCGTAAAAAACGGACTTGGCTGGTTTGGAGGAGAGAATGAAATTAGCAATACTGAAACGCTTGTATTCAAATGTCAAAACAATACCAGCAAAAACTACTGATATTTCTTGAAATGCTAAATGATGAGTAGAACCTGAAACTCCGCATTTGGATCAGCAATTAACTCAGGAAGCTTGGAAAGGCAAATCTCAGCAGCCATGTCCCATGCATCCCTGGGATTTAGCATGTTACAAAACACACAAAAGGTAGTTAATGCAAAAACAGAAGGGCGAGTCGGGCTAGTTACCACATATGGTGTTGATGTGTTGGGGGTAACAATGGATAAGAAACTGGAGTACAACTTGCTGATCGCATGATTCTCTCAGCAAGCAAGAAGTTACGAAAGAGACTAGCAACAAGAAGATCTTGTCTGAAAAGCCTTTGGAACAGATCTGCACAGCGAAACTTGTATCATAAACCCAAAATAAGCTGACATTTATTTTGAACTTGAATAATCTTCTCTAGTTTTCTTGTTCCCCAAAATTATATATCGCACACACCATACCATGAGGAAGAACATTCCATGCAATTGTATCTGTTATAGCAGTAAAAATCCAATTGAGCTCCCCAAGAAGAGTTTTACGGTCATTTTGCCTTCCAGGAATTTGGTCAATAAGAGAAAGATCCAGAGAATCATGGAGTAATGATCGCTTACAAAACCTGCAAGGTTTATAGGTATGTCCCCATGTAAGCACAACATGCTAAGAAAAGGAGAATAAGAAATAAGGAACTGTCCACACAAATATCCATGCACAAACAGAGAAGAGAGAGGAAGAGAGAGAGAGAGAGAGAGAGAGAGAGAGAACCAGTGCAAAGCCATTTTGATGGGTGTTGTGAGGCAAGCCGTAAACAAATCAGCAGGAAATTCTGCACTCTGAGGAAGACTTTGATGTGCCTCACAGGCAGCAAGAAGAATGCAGTCCTTCTGTGCAGATGCAGAGGAGCTAGAACTCCAGTCTAGGCGCTGAAGTAAACAAAAGTCACTATGAATATTAGACAATCCAGGAACGAAAACAAAACAAGCCCATAAATCATGATAACCTTCATCTTCAAGCACAGAGAAACATATGTTAATTAGAAGCATGTAGCATACCTCTAGAAAAGCTTTCACAATAATTCCAGCCGCTGAGCAATCAAAAACATAAATGGAAGGTGTCTTTAGCCATGACTCAAGATCAGTAATTGGAAGTGGAATATACTGTGTGTAACTCTGCAACAAAATGCAAAAACAACCATTTTATTTTATCAGAGACGCCTATGATAAGTAAGGCACGCACGGCAAGTAATACAGTGTCTTCATAATATTACCTTGTTAAACACCCAAATCTCACCATTAGATGTAGGCTTTGGTACGCCATGGCCATTATAATGGAAAAGGACTCTCTCTGATCTGGCATATTTGCGGCAAGTATTGCAAAGATTCTTAACTTTCTCCACTGTTGGGTCCAGCTGAAGCTTGTATCGAGCCTGCAAGTGGTGTTAGGATATGAAGATGCAAATAATCCTCACCAAAATAAGATTGAGGTTAAACAAGAAAGCAAGTTCCTCACCTTAGGTTGCCAGCGCTCATACTGTGAATGCAACGTTTTCCCAATACTATCAAGGGCTTTAGGAGGTGCCATAGAAAAAGGATCTGAAAAGAAAGGAATTAAGATCTATGAACATACCTCAAGGAAACTGCACCGAATGCAATAACAGTATTGAAGTGCAAACCTATCAACAAATGTAAGTTACAATTGTTGTCTAAAATCTGGTAACAACTTCTTGACAAAATAATCATCACAAAGGCTAATAAATAAGTATATATCTTCATGACTATGGCCAATAGATGCAGTATCTTACACTAGAAAATTTTAATTCCTTTACAATTAAATGCCAATTGTCAGCTTGAAATTTAAAAGGGGATAGTTTTCATCTAAAAACTATTGAACAGTAGGTGCCAGATAGTTTCCTTCTTGCTATTTACTTCAAATTAACAATATACCGAAAGAAACAATTATTTGAAAGGATTGAATGTACGCAAAGATTGTGCTTTGGTGGAAGAACATTGAAATCAGCTATCTACATGCCTGAACCATGAAGCATGAACAAGACTTTAGATCCTTTAATAATATTAATAATGTTGATTCCTTGTATATATTTATATAAGCTTTTTCCCTTTTGTTTCCTTTTTGTTGGTGCTCATGTTGGGTTTCATCTACACTATCCCAACAAGCTTGGAGCTAAATGGCTTTGTTATTGTTGTGTACCTCTAATTAACAATATGCTCTCGTCTGGCATTCAGAAATGCAATTGGTTAAAAAAAAAGGACACAGTTTCATTCAAATGGTGAAAACCAGTTCATTTACTGGATCTTTTTCCCAACTAATTTGAAATTTGGAAATATATAATCAACTAAAAATTTACCTATCCAGCACTCCATTCTTGCACAAGGGGAAATTTTAATTACATCAGGTGGATCCACACTTATGTTTAAACATAATACAAGTGCAACACATCCCGTCTTCATCTGCGCTACAAAATCCATTGTTAGTAAAGATCATGTAAAAGATGCAGAAAACTTATAAGAACTAACAAAGCATCCCATGGCCAGACAAAAGAAATGATAGAATAGTTACAAATTCCATAATGACTAAATCAGTAATGATGCAGAACAATACACCAAGCAAAACAGACAGGGAATTAGAATAGTAAATAGAAGAAATAACCTCGGCAGTGCTGTTGACTTTCAACATGATCCTCGGATAAGTAAATATAAGCTGCAAACCTAATCCTAAAGGACTTTGTCTCAAAGGTGAAAGGACAGCTTATTTTACATGGTACATAGTTACTGCAAAATTCCAAAAAGAATCTAAGGAAAATGGAACATCTGTACGCACATATGTAGAAATTGTCTTTGCCCAAGGACTTCAAGGCTAATAATGTTAAATTGATTTCCACTCCATGTACAGAAACCTCATCTTTATAGTCAAAACCTCCTATCTATCAATCACATATGTCTGTTGCCATGAACTGAAACACCCTATTTCTCATCTGGTGCTTCAAGCCATTGCAACATGCACAATGTGGTGACCCTGAAACAACAATGCGCTTTCATGCCAACTTTGTTACAGTGGAAGCTCTTAAGCCTCCAGTGACATCAACAGATTGCGGTCAGCTAACTTTAACTGGGCCAATGGCTAATAAACGACATGATCCAGACTCTGTCCATGTTTGAACTTTGGCAAAATTGAGGCATTTCCTTTAGCAGTACGATGCTATCGGAGAGCAGTGTGTTAGCAAAAGGGCAAAAAATGGTTCAGAGTGTTATTGATGCAATTTTGCCTATAACTTATAGCTTCACCAACAGCAACCCAGTGAGACTAAGTATTCCCTTTAATTATATGATGCCAACAAGTCACTGATAGGAAGTGTCAATTGGAACTTGGAGGGGGGTATTAGCATTCATTATATGTAGGTATGTGAAAGTGCCTATTCGATACAAAAAAACTTTTCAAAGACTGCCCAGCTTGGATTTTTGTTCTATATGTAGGTATGCATACGACACCATGATCATGACAATATTTATAGGACCTGTTAGGTTACCCAGAATAATACCGTTTATTTTTTATCCGAGACATACAGGTCGAAAGACTGATCACCATGCTACATATAGGTGGTAAATGAAATTAAGAATTTGCATGAGTGATGCTACAGCCTATAGCAACATAGCAACACCGTTGGGCACAATAGTTCCGTTTTGTATCAATTATTATTAACAAGGAAATGATCAGTGTCACACAGTAAAAGAGTAATACGACATGTAATTTATAATTTAGCCCTGCCCCTCAGCCCCAACAACCTTTCAAAACACTTAAGCAGAAGATTATAGGCTGTGGCAAATGATGACAACTCATTCCACCATTTCATGATTGTCCTACTCACAGGAGTAAGTGAGCATAGCGGTTACTTATTCCGCGACTTCCAGGGTCTCGCTAGAGTTACATCTGGCAGCACCACAGTCCATTCGTACTCCGTAACGGAAATTGATTAAATAAATGCTAAATTGCTAAGTTGGCAGGTGCCGTAATCACTTCACACGACCCGCAGCTGCGCCCAATCTACCATTTTTAAGCTGAATCAGCTAGTTGCTATCCTAAGGATCCCCCGAGCCCAGGCGTTACCCAATCCAGCGAATTGCCGAGTATAACATCAGAAGAAGCAGTAGAAACGGCATCTGCAAACTGCATCGCATCCATTACCCGGTCCTTGGGGCGCCACTTGGAGACGAGGCCGCTGGTGGAGGGCGCTGTGGCGGCCGCCGCAGCCTCGTCGATCCCGTCGGGCTCGTGGCGCTGCTCGCACAGCACGACCACCTGCGGCAGGTACGCCACGGGCGCCAGCTTCTCCACCTCGGCCGCAGCCTCCAGCACGTTCCTGGGCTCCGGCCCGTTGGCGGCCAGGAGGCCATCCCCAGCATGGTTGTGGTTCTGGTGGTGGTGATGGTGATTGGGCAGCGGCGGCGCCGGTGCCGCGGCCGTCGACCGCGACGGCGACGGCGACGGCGACGGCGAGGACGAGGAGGAGTGGACGAGCCTGGACGCCATGAGATCTCCCAATGCCATCGACGCTTGATGTGCCTCTCTTCTCTTCTCTTCACCCCGCAGGCAGAGAGCCATCATGAGGTCGGGGAGCTCGCTCGCTCACCTACATCGATCGAATCGGGCCAGCGTGGCGAGTCGGGGGTGGGAAGCCAGGTCAGTCGTCAGTGGGGGTGGGGGGACTGGGCGGAGATTGGTGGGGGAGGGGTTTAGGGTTAGGGTTTGGATGCGGCTGGGAGGAGAGAGAGAGGGGGACAGGAAGCGGCGTCTCGATGCGGGAGAGAGGGAGGGAGCAGGCGACGCGACACCAGCGAGAGGAGCCGAGGAGAGAGACTGACGGGGAAAAGAAAATAAAATTATTCATTACTATAAAAAGTGGAAATGGAAATTGCCTGCTGTCTTTCCTCCCAGTTTTCTTTACCAGTTTTGGAGGGAGTGAACGAGCTCGTGGCCGTGCTCTTCTTCTTGCTTTCCCTCCTATATAGAACTATTCTTTCTCTAATTTATGTATATACTGTTTTCTCGAGGTTTTGAAAATGTTAAATGCGTGTTTATCTTAAATTAAACTCCTCTCATTTCTAATAAAGTTACAGAAAATTTGCACTATATCTTCGTCACTAAATTTGTTTGAGTTGTAATTTTTTGGTCTTTTGGTTCAGAAGTTGGCTTTCTTGCTAACTAACTCGGTCTAGCATTTCAGATGCTTTGCTATGGTTTGTTTTTATGGAGACTTTGGCATTTCATCCATCATCCAAAACTGGTTTCGCACTTTTACCATCCCGCAAGGTGGTTTCGCTCGTGTGCCATTATAAAACTGGTGTAACCCGCTGAAATACATTTTGGGTAGTTTTAATTCGTGGAGAAAAAAAGAAGACACGCCTTCCACTTCTACCCCTGCCTCCGTCTTTCTCCATCTGCTCAGCCTCAACGGCAACAACAGCAATCTGTCGGCCAAGGCACTGCTAGTGGGGTCCGGTTGTCGGTACCTTCTTCCTCCCTCAACCTCCACTAGTCCAACTTCTGTTATGGACGACCGAGGCTGCAGCAGCTCGCCAGTCGCCACACACACTTCCCCAGCTACAGAGCTACTCCACCTCCACACGAAGCGGGGGGCGCGAGTGGCGTGAGGCTGAGGCGCGCCGCCCCTGCACTACAGACCACGAGCTACGGCCATGGCGCACGCGGAGATGTCCTCGCCGGAGTACCACGAGGACGTGAAGGCGCTGGCGAAGCTGGAGCAGGTGTGGGCGCGCGCCACCGAGCTGCAACGGCCCAGCTCCCTCTCCGGCCTCTCATCTTCATTATAGCGTATTGTTCATCTTCTCTAGCTCCCTCTCCGGCCACTCATCGGTCGTACGCCGACTGCCGCACCCTAACAGGGCCTCCCAACCCCGGCCACTGCCTCAGCTCCGAACTCGCACGCACATCGTGTCTGCAAAGGGCACGTAGCGCCGTCGCGGTGGTGCTGCACACTGCCGGCGCGCAAGCTACCGCAGCCGCGTCACTCGCAGCTAGCGTAGCCGCATTGTCTTGCCCGCTACCGCAGTCGTGCGCCTCACTGAGAGGCAGCCTGCCCGTCACCGCGATGGCTACGCAGCTTCTCCCGCCGAAAGGCGAGCCGAGCGCGACGGCCATGGAGCACAGAGGGGGAGCGGGTCCGTCTTCGCCTCAGCTCCGAACCAGCATGGGAGTAGCCGGTGGTGCACAAGCTCGACGAGCGAGCTGGCCGTGAGCGCGCAGAACTCGGCCGAGTGGAACTCAAGGCTGGCCGCCTTGTGCTGCCTCCTCCACACCTTATCGTCGGTGCCGAAGATGCCATCGCCGAGGAGGTGCCGCACGGTGTCACCTGGTGCATCGATTCGTTTTGACGATGAACGAGGAACGGTGACGTATAAGGAGAAAGCAGGGCAGGGTAGAAGTGGAAGGTGTGTCTTCTTTTTTTCCACGAATTAAAACTACCCAAAATGTATTTCAGCGGGTTACACCAGTTTCATAATGGCAAACGAGCGAAACCACTTTGCGGGATAAAAGTGCGAAACCAGTTTTGGATGATGGGTGAAATGCCAAAGTCTCGGTTTGATGGGTTAGATCGAGTTACAACCAAACTATGTACATGGCTATGATGTCATATAACTCGAGCTATGAAAGTCTCAACAACTTACGACATGTTATATAGCTTATCTAGACTGTTTGTGTTTGTGAATTATGATCTTCACTCTCCTCATTTCTATCTTCTGATGCCATTTTCTTTGCGTCTTCCTTTCACAACTTGTTTGGCAAGTGATGGGAAGGGGTATGGGAATTGGTGGTGGGAGTTTATGAGGGATTTGAGGTGGGAATTTGACTTTTAGTCTCAATCTCTTGTTTGGTTCGTGTGGGGAAATAAGAAGGGGAGTTGAGAGAATTTATATCCCTTGTTTGGTGTTGATGTTTTTGAGTGGAGAATTATAGGACAAGTCATAATGAATGGTGGGGATGTATTTATCTTTCTTTAAAAGCGCAACTCCCACCCAATTACCACCCCTCCCAAGGACACATTCCTCTTCCCACCAAAATTCCAACTCCCACAAAACATACAAAAAGATTACTAAAAACTCCTGCCTCCAAACTCTCGTTGCCTTTTTTTCAATTACCCTCAACCAAACGACCTGTCAAGTTACATCTACTCCTGTGACTGTTTACCTCTACGATATCTTAAGATGAAAGAGGGGGGAAAAGAAATTATAGCCATGTATGGTTCCACTGCTATAGCTACTATGGTAATGTAAACTACAACGTAGATTCAAGACATGATTCTACAAGAACATAGAACAAAAGTTCAGGTTCAGGTTCAAACTCTTAATTGATCGATGCCTCGCGTTCACGATGGATCAACATTTTATGCACTCATAATACAAGGTCGTAGCCCATTCAGACCATGGCACGTAGGCCGGCTAAGCCTAAGCGCTAACAGCACAATGATCCCATTCATCGGCCCATCAGCCACTTGTATTATTGCCAAGTTCACCATCCGTTGTCGAACGTGCTACAGTTCTTGTCCTCCATAGCTCCACCTTCTCTAACAAGCACCTAACACCGCCTATGCCCACACCATCACTAGACACAACGCCATTGCCGAGATGAGACAATTAGTGTACCGAGAGCCCGTGCAGAGCATTGAAAGTGCATTTACCCCCTATGTGGGTTTTGGTGTATTGATGATATCCAAATTAGGGACTAATGTGATCTTAATGAGATATGTCGCAGCTATTAGTCCCGTCAAAGAATCAAAGAGTTGATAAAGATAAAATGGTATCCCTCCATTTTTGAAGTTGTAAAGGTGGATGAACTCAAAGCGCTCTCCAAAGGTTTTATTTTTGCTTTTGAGTTTAGGATCCATCGCACTATAAAGAGGGATGCAAATTTAGTTGGTCTGAGGAAGATAGAGTGCTCAAGCATAATAATTAAATCAAAAGAGAGACACTCTAGTACTCCACGAGTACGTAGATTATTTTTTTGTGACTGTCGGTGTTGGAAGTCCCGACATAAGTCTCGACATCGGTGGTTCTGACTGTCTGGCTGTCTGTGCTCATCGGAAGTTCCGAAGCTTGTCGGGAGTCCCGACACCTAGAGCTTTACTGGCTGTTTAACTGCGTGCGTCAGAAGTCCCGACGTACATCGGAACTTCCGACCGTCGGAAGTCCCGACGTTTGCCGAGAGTTCCGACATTAACTTGCACGCGTGAACTTCTGACCCTGTGTGAACAGTCCTTTCTGTTAACGTCGAAAGTCCCGAGATCTGCATCGAAACTTCCAACATAGATCTAAACGGTTAGATTTTCACTTAGAGTATAAATACCCCTCTCTTCACATCTAACCATTACGGACTCATTAACAGCTGACCCACTTCATGCTCAACAGCTCCCAAGCAACTAAAGCACCACTCTCCTTCTCCCCTTTGCTCTAATCTTCGATTCCCTTAGTGTTTTAAATGAAAGGAGAGTGGATTAAGTGAGAGCATCACTTTGGCAGGCTTGAGCACTTGATTCTTTTGTCAAGCCGGTTGATTTTGCATCTATTACTCTTGGAGCTTTGCCTCTAGCCGGCTAGGCGTTGCCCAAGAGCTTTCATCTTGTGGAAGAGCCTTGAGAAGTTTGTATTACCCTTTGATTTCTTAGTGGAAAGCTCAAGTGACCTTTGTGGTTGCTTTGAGAGAGACAAGGAGGTGGAAAAGACTTCGACCTTGGTGGTCACCTCAACAACGAGGACGTAGGAGCTCCTTAGTGGGGTTGCCGAACCTTGGGATAAATCCTGGTGTCCCGTATGCTTGTTGTTGTGATTGCTAGAGATTACTTGTATATGTTTATCTCTTTCTCTCCCAAACTTCTATTTTAGGGTTTAGACTCTGTAAGGAAAATGGACCCTAGGCCCATTTACTTTGAATTTTGGTGTTTGATGACCAACACAACCAAATTGGACTAATGAATTTACAAGTGATTGTTTTGTAGTTCAATAGGATGCAAGATGTGACTTGGACGAAGGCAATGTGATGATTCGATGATCAACACCATAGGCAAGACCTTAGAAGCACAAGAGAAGACTCAAGATATTAAACAAAGTCCAAGCATGAAGATAGGAATCAAGCCATCCGCAAGATCATAAAGAAACGAGCTCACAGAAGTGATCGGACGCTAGACCAGACGCTGGAGGAAAGTGACCGGATGCTCCGATCAAGAGGCTCGGCAACAGGCGTGATCGGACGCTGGCGGTAGATCAACCAAACGCAGGACAACAGAGTCCGATCGAGTACAGAGAGGTTCTAGAGGGGCGAAAATGCGACCGGACGCGTCCGGTGGCATGTGACCGGACGCTCGCATCGTCCAATCAGTGGATCGCGGCTCCAACAGGCGAGACGACCGGACGCGTCCGGTCAGGACATGATCAGCGTCCGGTCAGTAGCAGAAAAGCAGGATTTCGTCCCCAATGACTACTTTCTCAGTGGGGCTTATAAATACAACCTCTAACCGGCCAAATGAAAAGAGTGGAGCTGAGGAAACATATCTAGGGTGTTGATACACTATTTTCGTGATCTCCACTTGCATAGTGCTTAGTTTTTCATTAGGTGATTAGCGTAGATGCTTCGCGAAGTGCTTAGGTTGATTACACCACCGCTTATGCGCTTGCTCTAGGTTTAGGCCTAGTGTTTAGTGAGGTTTGCATACCTCTTACCACTCGGTGCTTGCACGCACAATTGTTGTATATCGGAGGGGCTTGTAGTCTTGCGAGATCATACCAACCGCGTTTGTGGTGTGGCCGCCACCGTGTACCGGAGGGAACAAGACCCGCGGCGTTTCGGCCGGAAGCTTGATAGTGAAGACGACGGGGAGCATTCGGGAGAGACTTGCCGGAAGGCACGCCGGAGACCCACTTGCATGTGGGGAAGGCCCAAGGCTATCCATGGAGTTACCCAACCAGGAGCTTGGCCCTTGCGAGGGATTCCTTGCGAGGGGCTACAACGAGGACTAGGGGGAAGCTTACGTGCTTCTCGATACCTCGGTAAAAATACCAGAGTCATCGACGGGAGTTTGCATATCTCTACCTTGCTCTTTAGCTTCGCATTTACATTGATTACATTACTCCTTTTGTGGTAGAGATAGCAACACATTAGCAAAACCATAGTTGCACATTTAGATAGTTTATCTTTTACATAGGTTTTGCTAAGGGTAGAAAATAAGGCCATAGTTTAGAGTTAAAATTTTAAGTTGCCTAATTCACCCCCCCCCCCCTCTTAGGTGTCACGGTCCACTTCAATTGGTATCAAAGCCGGTTGGCTCATTTTGGACCTTTGGCTTAACCGTCGTTGAGCCGACGCTATTTAGAAGTGGTTGTGATGGATACCTCTAGGCCTCCATACTTTGACGGCACTAACTTCTCTTATTATAAAGCTAGAATGGCTTACTACCTTGAGGCGGTTGATTTGGGTGTTTGGAGAGTCACTCGTGATGGGATGAAACCCATTAAGAATCCCGAAAAAACCATAAAGAGTGGTGAAAAAGAAATGCATTTCAATGCTAGAGCTAAGAATTGCTTGTTTAAATCATTTAGTATGGATGTGTTTAATCAAGTGTTCACTTTAAATACGGCACATGAAATTTAGTTAAAACTCTAAGAGCTCCATGATGGCACAAGTAATGTCCGTGAGCAAAAACATTGTCTAGCTAAGCAAAATTATGATTCCTTTACAATGAATGATGATGAGCTTGTTCGTGATATGTATTCTCGTTTGAATCTAATTATTAATGAGCTCCGTTCTATAGGATTAACAAAGCTAGATGATGCGAACATTGTGAGGAAGATCATCTTCGTGCTACCACAAAAGAAATATGCAAGCATCATCACCATCCTTAACAACATGGAGAACTTGACCACCATGACCCCGGGCATAGTCATTGGCAAGATAGTGGCATTTGAAATGTCACGTAAGATGGGTCAAGAAGAAGCCTCTTCATCGAGCAAAGGCAAAGCTCTCGCATGTAGCGAGAAAAAGAAGATGAAGGGAAAGCAAGTTGAGACAAGCTCAAGCTCAAGCTCCTCAAGTGAAGATGAAGAAGAAGATGAGAATGATGATGATGATGAAGGTTCAAGTGATGATGATCAATCTTCCTCCTCCACCTCCAACCTTGATGAAGAATCAATCAAACTTATCAACAAGGTGGAGAAGATGATCCAAAGGCTCAATGTCAAGGGTGTGCCCATCCAAATCTAAGATCTTATTTTCACTAATCAAAGAAATAAGCAAAGAAAGAGAGGATGCTATGGATGCGATGAGCTAGGGCACTTTGTTGAAAGTTTGTTCAAACAAGCCCACACCCAAGACAAAGAAAAAGGCATGCAAGAACCAAGCCCTCACATCAATAAGGTCATGGGACGATTCTTCAAGTGAAGAAGAATACCATCACAAGAGGTGAGGGCGCAAGCACTCATCATCAAGCTCTTCTCGTATGTGCCTTATGGCACGAGGTAATGAAAGTTCATCCTCTAGTGAGAGTGATAGTGATGATGAAATACCTTTTTATGATGAAATTGTGCAACAAAATCTTAATTATGCTAAAGTTTCCACTAGTCAACAAAAGAAGCTCGAAAAATTAAAAGGGGAGCTAGATAGTTCACAAGAAGCATATAAAACTTTGCTTGAATAATATGAGAACTCTGTTAATCTCAATGATGAACTATCTACTAAAATTAAGCAACTTAAGGCTAGTGCAACAACAAATGCATGAACAATTAATGATGAGCAACTTGTGAAGAAAAATAAAAAATTAAAAGAAAAGTTAGCTAGCTCACAAGATGCTTATAAAAGTTTGCTTGCTAAAATGGAAACCATATGCAAACATTGTGATAAGCTAACTAACAAAGTTGCTAAGCTTGAAGCCGTTAGTACAACCCCCACCAAGGCATCTAAAAAGAAAAGTTCTATCTTTAACATATCTAAAAAGGATGCCTCTACTTCTTGTAATGATTTATGGTTAGACTCATCTTTGTGCAACCAAGTTTGTGTTGAGAAAGTTATTGTAGATACATGCACACAAGAGGTTGCAAAGGAGAATGAGCAACTTAAGCAAGAAGTAGCTCGCCTCACCAAGGACTTGACTCAAGTGAAAGGCAAGGCGAAGCAACCCCAACTTCATCAAGATAACACCGTCAAAGGAGTGAAGAAGCTTGATGAAGGACAAACCATAGTTTGCTACGTGTGCCACAAGGAAGGTCACAAGTCCTATGAGTGCAAGGTGAAGAATGGGGGAGGAGCAAAGAAGAAAGAGAAGAAGCAAACAAGCAAGCTCTCCAACACCTATACCAACAAGGTGGACAAGAAGGCCTCCACACCATACTTATTAAAGAAGAAGAAAAATGACAAGGTGGTGGCCATCAAGGTGAACAAGCAAGCCAACAATGGGGTCAAACGCTTTTGGGTGCCAAAGGAAATCATTTCCAATATGAAGAGCACCAAGAAGGTTTGGATCCCAAAAGGAAAGTGAGAAGTCCAATGGATTTTGGGAAATTTGGAGACTTAGCAAAGTATGGATGCATTTCATGGGGTGCATCATGATGGACAAAATCATTGCCAAGTGGGTTAGTGAGTACTATGGACCCAAATTCTCCTTCCCATGTTAGATAACTAGATTCAATTTCCCTCAAATGGTATTAGATTTAATTTTTCCTACAACTGGTATCTTTTAGCATCTAGTTACTCTTCATGCCTAGGTTTGCATTTGCATTCTTATATCTTTTGTCATGTATATACTAGGTATTTCATATGGTAGGCTTGCTCGGTTTCATTCTTATTCCTTGGAGCAATCCTACATAGTTTAAAATTGTTTAGGAGCACAGCACATAGCTTGTCCTTCAATTGTTCATTTAATATATGCTAAAGTCCAAATTGTAGATAATTTCTCCTGGATATTGCCTTCGAAAATGACTCTCACATTCATACGATGTCATCTTTTAAGTGGTATTTTTTATTCTAAAATCATTGTGCATGTTTCCTACAAGTATTCCATACTTGTGTGCACAAATTTAGGGGAGGTTACTGTACAAGTTGGATGCTTTGAGACTAACACCTTTTCAAGCTTATCATATGTGTAGTAGTCTCATTGTAAGGAAAATGGAGTTCCCGGAGTTAAGCATCATACTTCAAGTATCCACAACCTATTGCAAGTGGTAGAAATCAAATTGGTTTCCACATGTGGTATTTCTAAACCGATATCATCATGTTGATTTCTTTTTGATAATTATATAATTTCTCCATGCTTTATATAGATTAAATTCCCTTGAGCAATAATTTGTCAATTATGCATATGCTTTGCCTTCTACCATATGTATGCATATATTTAGGGGGAGCTTAATCTATATAATGTGAGTCAAATTTTGTGACCTATTCCACTCTACACATAAAGGATCACAAAGTTTGACCCTCCCTTGTACTACTAATATCTTCCTTTTTGGTGTTTGATTCCAAAGGGGAGAATTTAGAGGACCAAAAGCAATCATTAATAATTTACAGGTGGTAATGGTCCGAGAAAGGGATGATAGTGGATTATGGATTGCATATGTAATGGGGAGAATTTGTAGAAAGCAAGGCTTAAATCCATAATACCACATGGGGACAGTTGCAAGGATAAGAAGAGTTTTTATGTAGTCTTACAAGTAGTATCTTTTAGCATCATATAATCTTGCCCCTTGCATTGCATCCTAGCAAGTAAATAGGTTTTAAATTCAAAAATTTTATTATTTGCTTGCTTTGGTCGTGTTGTCATCAATCACCAAAAAGGGGGGATTATAAGGAAAATGGACCCTAGGCCCATTTACTTTGGATTTTGGTGTTTGATGACCAACACAACCAAATTGGACTAATAAATTTATAAGTGATTGTTTTGTAGTTTAATAGGATGTAAGACGTGACTTGGACAAAGGCAACATGATGATCCGATGATCAACACCATAGGCAAGACCTTAGAAGCACAAGAGAAGATCCAAGATATCAAGCAAAGTCTAAGCATGAAGATAGAAACCAAGCCATACGCAAGATCACAAAGAAACGAGCTCACAGAAGTGACCGGACGCTGGAGGAAAGTGACCGGACGCTCCGATCAAGAGGCTCGGCAATAGACGTGACCGGATGCTGGATTGGACACTAGCGGTAGATCGACCGGACGTAGGACAATAGAGTCCGGTCGAGTACAGAGAGGTTCTAGAGCGGCGAAAATGCGACCGGACACGTCCGGTGGCATGTGACCGAATGCTCGTAGCGTCCGATCAGTGGATCGCGGCTCCAACGGTCGGGACGACCGGACGTGTCCGATTAGGACGTGATCAGCGTTCGGTCAGTAGCAGAAAAGCAGGATTTTGTCCCCAGCGGCTACTTTCTCAGTGGGGCTTATAAATACAACCCCAACCGTCCAAATGAAAAGAGTGGAGCTGAGGAAACATATCTAGGGTGTTGATACACTATTTTTATGATCTCCACTTGCATAGTGCTTTGTTTTTCATTAGGTGATTAGCGTAGGTGCTTCGCGAAGTGCTTAGGTTGATTAGACCATCGCTTATGCACTTGCTCTAGGTTTAGGCCTAGTGTTTAGTGAGGTTTGCATACCTCTTACCACTCGGTGCTTGCACCCATAATTGTTGTACATCGAAGGGGCTTGTAGTCTTGCGAGATCATACCAACTGCGTTTGTGGTGTGGCCGCCACCATGTACCAGAGGGAACAAGGCCCGCGGCATTTCGGTCGGAAGCTTGATAGTGAAGACGGCGAGGAGCATCTGGGAGAGGCTTGCCGAAAGGCACGTCGGAGACCCACTTGCGTGTGGGGAAGGCCCGAGGCTATCCATGGAGTTACCCAACCGGGAGCTTGGCCCTTGTGAGGGATTCCTTGTGAGGGGCTCCAACGAGGACTAGGGGGAAGCTTGCGCGCTTCTCGATACCTCGGTAAAAATACCAGAGTCATCGATGGGAGTTTGCATATCTCTACCTTGCTCTTTAGCTTCCGCATTTACATTGATTATATTACTCCTTTTGCGGTAGAGATAGCAACACATTAGCAAAACCGTAGTTGCACATTTAGATAGTTTATCTTTTGCATAGGTTTTGCTAAGGGTAGAAAAGGAGGCCATAGTTTAGAGTTAGAATTTTAAGTTGCCTAATTCACCCCCCTCTTAGACGTCACGGTCCACTTCAGACTCGATCTACGGTTTGGAGGCATTACGACGTCAAGGGAGTGACCCAACATCTTCACCAAACCACTAGGAAGTGAGGTTGTAAGATTATTTATCCACAAAAGTTAAATTTGGCACTACTTTTGTAGTTCACGTAGGCGTCGGAACTGCTGACGTTTGTGCTGGAACTTCTGACAACATCGGGAGTTCTGACCCAAACGCCGGGATTTCCAACATTGACTGACATATTTGAACTTTGCATTTACAGTAAATTTTTAGATACGCCTATTCACCCCCTCTAGGCATTGTTAGATCCTTTCAATTGGTATCAGAACAAGGTTCTTCTCTTTGCGCTTCACTACGTGAGAAGAAATAATGTCGGAGTTCGACAAGATGCAAGCCATTGCTGTCGAAATGGCCCAGAAAATAGCTAAAGAGTTGATGAGTGCTCAAGCCAAGCTCTTTCAAGATGAAATAAAAAAGATGCAAGATCAGATGAGCAAGATGAAGGAAGAATTGAGCAAGAAGGTTGATGATGCAATAAGTAGCAAGAATGATACTAGTGACAAGAATGAAGCAAACAAAGATGCCGCTAGTGATATTAGAGCCGGTGAGCATGCTCATGGAAAGGGAATATATTCAAACATGAGTTTTGACTATGGACAACTCATAAAAGGTTCAACACTACATACTCCGTCCATCAACATTGGCAAGCCACCTCACTTTGATGGAACAAGATACATCGATTGGTCTTACAAGATGAAGATGCATCTCATTGCCGCAAGACTTTGGGAAGTTGTGGATGTTGGTGTGATGATTCCTACCGATGAAGATAGAGAGATAACTCTAGAAGAAGTGCACAATCTCCATCAAAATGCACAAGCCGTAGCATTGCTTGTGTCAAGCCTAGCTCCGAATGAGTTTTGAAAAGTGAATGGAATGGAAAGTGCAAAACAAATTTGGGATACTTTGAAAGTGTCATTTGAAGGAGATAAAAGTGTGAGAAAAGACAACATTGAGTTACTTCATGGTGAATTGGAAAGATTTGTATTCTTGCAAAATGAAACAACGCAATCCATGTTTGATAGGCTCATGGCATTGGTCAACCGCATAAGAGCTCTTGGAAGCACCGGATGGGATGACAACAAGGTTGCTAGAAAGATGTTGAGAACCTATAGAGCCAAGAACAACATGCTAGCATCCATGATTATGGAAAGGCCCGGTTATGATGAGATAACACCTCAAGAAGTTCTTTCAAAACTCAAGCATCATGAGTATCTAGATGAAGATGCAATCAATGCTCACAATCAAAATCCTAATGCAATGGGATTCAACAAGAGTGCAGCCCTTAAAGCAACTCAACAACATGAAGGTCAAGGTTTAAGTCAAGAAAAAAAGAAGAAAGTGAAGGATGATTCCTCAAGTGGAGAAGAAGATTTCAATGCGGAGGTTGCATTTGTGATTAGAAATCTTAGAAAGTTTATGAAGAAGAAAAGCAACCGCAAGACCTATGGTGATGGAAAGAGAAGGTTCAAAAAGAGATTTTGCTATGGATATGGTCAAACCGGTCACTTCATAGTTGATTGTCCTAATGAGAGAAAAGAAGTACAAGCATGACAAGGATAAAGACAAGAAGAACAAAGGCAAGAAGAGAGGTGAAGCTCATCTTGGGGAAGAATGGGAGTCAAGTGATAGTGACTCAAGTGATGATGAGAAGAAGAAGAAAGGAGCCGCAAGCATCACCATCCACCACTCTTCTTCACCGACCATGATCTTCCCCAACTCAACTTCACCACCAAAACTCTTCCCAAACCTATCTTCAGCACCGAAGCTCTTCTCCAACCTCATCGACAATGACTACTACACTCCAACTTGCCTCATGGCAAAAGGAGAGAAGGTACATACTACACCTGTTTCCTCTAGTGATGAGAATGATAGTTGTGATGAGAACATAGAAGAAATTGAAGCAACTATGATAAAGAAATTTGGTAAAAAGGCCTTCACTAAAATAAAAACGCTAATGAAGAAATTAGAGAAGAGGGATAGATGCTTAGAGATGCAAGGAGATATAATTACTCAAGAAAGAGAGAAAAACCTTGCTCTTGAAGCATCTATCGTCGAGGAAAAGATGAAGGTTGAGAAGTTAACCGTAGAATTATCTTTAGCCAATAACTCAATTGGGAAATTGACTAAGGAACATTCCTCGGTTAACGATCAAGTAGCTAGCCTTAAGAATGAGAAGAGTATAGCTCAAGAAAGCCTCACAAGCTTGGAAGAAAAATACCGAAATCTTGAGTTAAACTATAGTACTCTTTGGGCTAGCACTTCAACTTCTCCTAAGGCAACCGAAAACTCTAATGTCTCCACTAGTGTTGGTTGTAAAAGATGATATAAAATTGATGTGAATGCATATACAACTAACCTTGTTGAGTTAGAGAAGAAAGACAAGGAGATTCATAGGTTGAAGATGATATTGAAGAATGGGTGCAAGTGTCAAGAGCAATCTAACAAGACTATATACAAGTCATCAAGGCACCCATCAATCAAGGAAGACATTGGCTACAATAGGTATGATGGAAAGGCCAATGGAAGGAACATGATTAATGGTGTGCCTTGTGTGAAGTTCAACAAGGGCGTTGCTCTTGATGAGCTTATATGCAAGGCCAACAACAAGGTCTACATTCCAAAGATCCAACCTACAAGTACCAAGACAATCAAGACAAAGTAATCCGATGTCCCCAAGCCACAAGCACCACTTCCACGGTGCTATGCTAGTGACTATATATGTTGTTGGGGCAAGGATGGCAAGATTGTGGTTAAGTATGTTGGTGTCCAAAAGAGAAAGGAAATTATGAGGAGTGTTTGGGTGCCCAAGTTTTATGTGACTAACCCCCTAGGACCCAAATCTTTTTGTGTACCTAAAATAAAAGCTTAATTTGTCTTTGTAGGAATATTCCTCCGGTGGAACAAGTTGGGTGTTGGATAGTGGATGCACCAATCATATGACCAGAGAGAAGGACATGTTCACATCATTTCAACCAAGTCATGATCAAAGTGAAAATATTGTGTTTGGTGACAATGGAAAAGGAGAAGTCCTCAGTTTGGGTAAAATTGCTATATCAAATGATAATTCCATTTCTAATGTTTTACTTGTGAATTCGTTGAGATATAATTTGTTGTCCGTTTCACAACTTTGTGAGATGTGTTACAATTGTCTCTTTATGGATAAGGGTGTGAAAGTCTATAGAAGGGAGGATTCCTCTATTGCATTTATGGGTCATTTAAAAGGGAAACCCTATCTAGTTAATTTCACATCAAATAGAGTAAATCTCGAGACTTGTTTAATGGCAAAATCTAGCATGGGTTGGTTATGGCATCGCTGACTTGCCCATGTTGGGATGAGGAACTTAGCCAAACTTCAAAAGGGTGAACACATCCTTGGACTAACAAATATTTCTTTTGAGAAAGATAGGATTTGTAGCGCATGCCAAGCAGGAAAACAAGTTGGAGCTAAACATCTCGTCAAGAATGTTGTGACAACCGAAAGGCCATTGGAGTTGCTTCACATGGACATATTTGGACCCGTCGCTTACATAGGCATTGGTGGTAAGAAATATAGTTTTGTAATTGTTGATGATTATTCTCGTTTCACTTGGGTATTCTTTTTGCGTGAAAAGAGTGAAGTCCAAGGTATCTTCAAGAAGTTTGCAAGAAGAGCCCAAAATGAGTTTGATGTCAAAATCAAGAGAGTTAGAAGTGACAATGGGACAGAGTTTAAGAACACCAACATTGAAGAGTTTCTTGATGAAGAAGGAATCAAGCATGAGTTTTCTGTTCCATACACTCCACAACAAAATGGTGTTGTGGAGAGGAAGAACCGAACGCTCATAGAAGCCGCAAGAGCAATGTTGGATGAATACAAGACTCCAACCAACTATTGGGCAGAAGCGGTCAACACGACATGCCATGCTATCAACTGCTTATATCTTCACAAGAAAAGAGAAAAGACCGTCTATGAACTTCTAACCGGTAAAAAGCCTAAGGTGCACTACTTTAGAGTTTTTGGATCCAAGTGTTTCATACTTAACAAGAAATCCAAAAGCTCTAAGTTTGCACCAAAGGTTGATGAAGGTTTCATGCTTGGTTATGATACTAACGAACATGGATATCATGTTTTCAATAAAACCACCGGTTTGATTGAAATCGCGGTAGATGTGACTTTTGATAAAACCAACGGCTCTCAAAAAGAGCAAGTCAATATTAAGAATGTAGGTAATGAAGAAGCTCCACGCAAAGCAATCAAGAAGTTTGCTGTTGGTGAAGTAAAGCCCGTTGAAGATGAAGATGAAGACCATGTTGTGCATGATGATCTTGATCCAACCGTTCATCATGTTTCATCCAATGAACATGGTGAAGCTTCCACAATAAGAAATAATCAAGATGGTAGATCAAATGAAGCACAAGGTCATTCTCATGAAGATGGTGTCAACAATGAGAGAGCTCAACCACAACTCAACAATGAAGAAAGAAGTGAAGTCAACCCTCCACAAGCTCATGATTGTGATCTTCCAATCGATCATGACCGTGATGATGATGATGATGGCCCTATCCAAAGATCAACTCAAGTGCCACATCCTAGAGTGCATCAATCCATTCAACGAGATCATCCTGTTGATAATATATTAGGGAGCATTCGATGAGGGGTAACTACACATTCCCGTTTAGCAAGTTTTTATGAATATTACTTGTTTGTTTCTCCTTTGGAACCTCATAGGGTGGAAGAGGCACTTGATGATCCGGATTAGATGATAGCCATGCAAGAGGAGTTGAATAACTTCACTCAGAATAAAGTCTGGTCCTTGGTGGAAAGGCCCAAGCAAAATGTGATTGGAACCAAGTGGGTCTTCCGCAACAAGCAAGATGAGCATGGCGTGGTAACAAGGAACAAGGCAAGGTTGGTGGCTCAAGGATTCACTCAAATTGAAAGCTTGGATTTTGGAGAGACCTATGCACTGGTGGCTAGGCTAGAATCAATTCGTATTCTACTTGCCTATGCCGCTCATCATGACTTCAAGTTATATCAAATGGACATGAAGAGTGCATTTCTCAACAGCCCCCTATCCGAGTGGGTGTATGTAGAGCAACCACCGGGCTTTGAAGACCCAAATATCCAAACCACGTCTACAAGCTCGACAAGGCGCTCTATGGGCTCAAACGAGCCCCTAGAGCTTGGTATGATTGTTTCAAGGATTTTCTACTCAAACAAGGTTTTGAGATAGGAAAGGCTGATGCTATTTTGTTTACTTGCAAAGTCAATAATGATATCTTTGTTTGCCAAATATATATCGATGACATAATATTTGGTAGTACTAATGTGGCTTTTTGTGAGGAATTTAGTAGGATTATGACAAATAGGTTCGAGATGTCCATGATGGGAGAGTTGAAATTTTTCCTTGGATTTCAAATCAAGCAACTCAAGGATGGCACGTTCATAAGTCAAACCAAGTACACTAACAACATGTTGAACAAGTTTAACTTGGACAAGGCCAAGCCCATCAAGACACCCATGCCAACCAATGGACATCTTGATCTTAATCAAGGAGGAAAGGACGTCGATCAAAAGGTATATCGCTCCATGATTGGATCACTTCTTTACCTTTGTGCATCTAGGCCCGATATTATGCTTAGTGTGTGCATGTGTGCAAGATTTCAAGCTAATTCGAAAGAATGTCATTTGATGGCCGTTAAGAGAATTTTTCGGTTTTTTGTGCATACTCCTAATATTGGCCTGTGGTATCCTAAGGGCTGCACTTTTGAGTTACTTGGCTATTTCGATTCGGATTATGCCGGTTGCAAAGTAACCTGAAATTGTACTACTGGGACTTGCCAATTTATTGGTCGATCCTTGGTGTCTTGGAGCTCTAAAAAGCAAGATTCCATTGCTTTGTCCACCGCCGAAGCCGAGTATGTGGCGGCCGATGCTTGTTGTGCCCAACTACTTTGGATGAAGCAAACATTAAAGGACTTTGGATGTGAGTTAACCAAGATTCCACTTTTGTGTGACAACAAGAGTGCCATTAAGTTGGCAAACAACCCTGTAAACCACTCTCAAACTAAGCACATAGACATCCGGCATTATTTTTTGAGAGACCACGAAGCCAAAGGAGATATCACCATTCATCATGTGAGCACCGAAAAGCAATTAGCCGATATTTTCACAAAGCCCCTAGATGAGTCAAGATTTTGTGCTTTGAGGAGTGAACTAAATATCATTGATTCTTGTAACATGGCTTGATCCCTTGCACACACATTTTGTTTGATCTAGTTAGGAGAAATGAATTAAGAAAACATTGTGTGACACTTTTAAAATCTATTTTATAATTTTCATGAGTGACTATTGCTTTGTGTTGGTTGAATGAAATCTAGTCACTTGTGAAAATGTTAATGTCCATCATATTTTTGCCCCACATGGTGTAGTGAGTTCAAGTTTGAGGGTTTTTTAGTTTCCCTACGTCGGAAGTCCCAACGTAGGTCGAAACTCCCGACGGCTGAAGTCTCAATGTACGTCAGGAGTCCCGATGTAGATCTGACTTTTTGACCGCGCTGAGTCAGTTGCCCGATTCATTTTTACCCGACCCGGTCCCTTATCTGCGGTTATCTCTCCCTCCTCCCCTCCTGTCGCCCTCATTCTCTCTCAGTGTTTCTGAAGCCCTACTATTATGTTTTGAACAATATCTTGCGATAGATCTTGTATCCGAAGGTAGGTGACTCCACCTACCTTCGTGATGATTCACAAAAGGTGCTTCAACGATTTGGCGATGAGTTTTAGAAATTTTCCATCAGCAGATACATTTGGAACAAGATACATGATGCTACTGAGGATCCAGTAAAGCATCTTCCCTATGTACCGTACATTATGCATGTCATTGAGCAAGTATCCGGCATCCAATTTCCCCATGACACTCAGCAAAAGCTCCTCAAGATATCCAACAAGACCTCCATCATTGCTGCTAGAGAACTGAGGGAGAAAGCTAATGCAGCCAAAGCTAAAGGGAAAGGTGCTTCGGGTTCTCGCTCTTGCCATGGTGCTTCAACACCTGCTGCTGCTGCTCGCTCTTCTAGTGCCGAGCCCCTCTCTTCGTCCTTCTCTAGAAAGAAGCCCAACAAGTTTAAGTTCCTAATGACATACATGTTTGGACAGTGTTGTGCTAGTGCTCAACGTGAGCACGATATGCAAGAGAGGCTATATCGGTTAGAACAACACATAGGGATTGTCTCTTCTCCTCCACCGCCATTTGTGCCTCCCCATGATCCGTTAGCTCTATATGATGAGGCTTGTGCGGCCTACGAAGATGATGCGACTTCTCGCCCTCATGGCAAGGGCAAGGCGACAGAAGAAGATGAGGATTACATCGAGGACAATGATGATGAAGACGACGATGGTGGTGATGATAGTGACCATGATGAGGATGATGACTACGAGGATGAGTAGTTGGTTTTTCATACGGCCTACCCCTTTTGGCACTTGTTGACAAAGGGGGAGTGTTAGGCTTTGATATCTTGTAATAAGTTAGTTGGTTATTTCCTTTCGAGACTTTAAAACTTCTAGCTTGTATGAACTAAGTCATATGGTGGCTACTTTGTGATGGACATCTATTTATGTGTTTGTGATGAATGTTTGTAGGATAAGTAAAGTTATTTTCTATCTACCTTATTTGCTTGTACTTGTCTACACTTGTGATGGTCGATGTTTTTGAATGGCCATGTGTTGCTTCAAGTTTTTACTTTGAAATCTTGGCCATCATAATCCTTTTACTTGTGTGAAATAACATGTCATATTGCATTTCTTTTCACACATATCTATTTGTTCACACACACTTGTTGCACCCTATGGATTGCAAAATTTAGGGGGAGCTTTTGTCTTGATGTATGCAAATCATGTATAGATGATTTAATTCAAATTCAAATTCATGCATACATCAAGGGGGAGCTCTTCATAAATTTTGGAATTCAAAAGTTTTAAAATCTTTCATTCTTATAAAAACCTAAGTTGGTTGTCATCAATTACCAAAAATGGGGAGATTGAAAGTGCATTTACCTCCTATGTGGGTTTTGGTGTATTGATGACATCCAAATTAGGGACTAATGTGATCTTAATGAGATATGTCGCAGCTATTAGTCCCGTCAAAGAATCAAAGAGTTGATAAAGATGAAATGGTATCCCTCCATTTTTGAAGTTATAAAGGTGGATGAACTCAAAGCACTCTCCAAAGGTTTTATTTTTGCTTTTGAGTTTAGGATCCGCCGCACTATAAAGAGGGATGCAAATTTAGTTGGTCTGAGGAAGATAGAGTGCTCAAGCATAATAATTAAATCAAAAGAGAGACACTCTAGTACTCCATGAACACGTAGATTATTTTTCTGTGACTGTCGGTGTTGGAAGTCTCGACATAAGCCAGAACTCCCGATAGTCGGAAGTCCCAACCCAAGTCGAGAGTCCCGACATCGGTGGTTCTGACTGTCTGGCTGTCTGTGCTCGTCGGAAGTCCCGACGTATGTCAGAACTTCCGACCATCGGAAGTCTCGAAGCTTGTCGGGAGTCTCGACACCTGGAGCTTTACTGGCTATTTAACTACGCACGTCGGAAGTCCCAACGTTTGCTGAGAGTTCTGACATTAACTTGCACGCACAGACTTCTGACCCTGTGTGAACAGTCCTTTCTATTAACGTCAGAAGTCCCAAGATCTACGTCGGAACTTCCGACGTAGAACTGAACGGTTAGATTTTCACTTGGAGTATAAATACCCCTCTCTTCACTTCTAACCGTTACGAACTCATTAACAGCTGACCCACTTCGTGCTCAAGAACTCCCAAACAACTAAAGCACCCCTCTCCTTTCCCCTTTGCTCTAATCTTCGATTCTCTTAGGGTTTTGAGTGAAAGGAGAGTGGATTAAGTGAGAGCATCACTTTGGCAAGCTTGAGCACTTGATTACTTCGTAAAGCCGGTTGATTTTGCATCTATTACTCTTGGGGTTTTGCCCCTAGTCGGCTAGGCATTGCCCAAGAGCTTCCATCTTATGAAAAAGCCTTGGGAAGTTTGTATTACCCTTTGGTTTCCTAGTGGAAAGCTCAAGTGACCTTTGTGGTCGCTTTGAGAGAGGCAAGGAGGTGAAAAAGACTCCGACCTTGGTTGTGGCAGAACCTCCTAAGTTATAGGGCCCACATGCACCTGTCACTGTCCGATGACTTTTGACATTTATGCATACGTTTCCAATAACTTAAAAAGACTGTCGGGTGTCCTCGGGGAACCCTGAATCATCCACGATTTCCGAGCAGAATCACGTTATAGAGTCATTGTAGTATTACAACATTTATTCAAATATCAGCACCAGAGTAAAAACAGCGGAATTCTTACAATAACATAATTTACAAAACAGTAGTTTCAAACCTCGCAACTAGGTTCGATGTTTATTACAAAACGAAATAGTGGAGTGGCATTATAATATAATACACAACACACAAGGAGATTGCCCTGCCCAAGGGCCACACATTTACTTCTCATCGTCATCACAAGGTACAACTGTCATGCAGCACGATCCAAAACAGATCTGCTCATGAGGCTCACCTGCAACAAGGGGTCAACGAACCCTGAGTACAAAAGTACTCAACAAGACTTAACCGAAATGAAAACTGATAAGACTCAGGAATGCAGGCTCAAGGATTCAAGGTATGGTTTTAGCAATAATCAAAGTTATTTTGCGTAAAAGCTTTTTAACAAAATTCTTTTATTTCAACAATTTAAACTTCATAAATTCATATACAAAGATGACACGATCCGTAATGAGATCATGGAACTTCATATCCAACACCTTCATCGACCATTCTCAAGTTCCAGTTATTAATACTACGATGATGAACAGTGAGTTGAGTCTCCATAACCGAGGAGCAACGACGATTCGAACCGATTATAAACCCAGCTGGGACTTCCAGACCACACGACATATGCAGGTCCCTGACCTACATATACCAACCTACCCTCGGATCCTCTGAAACAAGAACGGGTCCGCGCCACCCGAGAATACAGTACTCCACCATTCCAGCCCATGGCCACGTGGGTACACGCTATTCCCGCCATCTCTCTACTCCCAGTGCGCGAGTAGCCATTCTCGTAATAGAATTGCCAAGTTCAGGCTTACCGGAGTATGTGGTTAGTACTACAAATTCTCACCTCATGCAATTCAACAACGGACGTGCCTTAATCGACACAGGCGGAAAGAACCCGCTCACAAGACCTCCATGTCTTGTGGCTCACACACACCGAGTCCGCCCGGTCTAGATTTATTACTCCACATTCCCATATCACATGCTAACATAATTAACCAATGTTCCATTTAAAACTTGCAGGTGACAGGTAATCGCCCGACTTTCATCGTTCTATGCATAGCTAAGCAAAACTAGGCATATACGAGTTTAAAACTGGTAATATGGTAAATATGGAATAACAAGGGTGGTAATGCACCAATTTGTTTTTCACTTGACTCCTAATCACTTAATGCAGTAACGAGAAGCAAAAGCGAAATCAATTCGTAAAATACAAGGTAGGGTTGTATGCATCCGGGGCTTGCCTTCGTTGACGGAAAAGTCCGGCTCCTGCGACGTTTCACAAGTATTCGATCCGACCTCAATAGACGGATCAACCTTCCCGACAACTTGATTAACTACCACGTGTTCACCTTCGTTTACTACACGTAATAACAATGCCATGTTTAACATGATGTGGAATACGAAACATGATGCTCGATGATGGATGCAAAATTAATAATTTGAATACAACTTTCCTTTGCGGTACAGTTGCAAGTCAAACTAATCAAACCTTTTTCGCAACACCCAATCAATTGCCAAGAATCATTATCAACTAATGATCCAAGGTCATCACTCAATCCAAAAGTCCAAACAAAAACCTAAATCATTAAAGGTTACTATTCGCTTTTATGAATTAATTATTTAATTCAAAATTATGAAATAAATCAACTTATTCCAATTGAGCTCAAAATTTTTGTAAATGTTCATTACATGATAACTAAGTGGCAAAACAAATTTCATAATTTTTGGATAAATAAATAAGCCTAGAAAAATCATGGAAAGTCATTTATTAATTAATTGAGCAATTTTTATCACATCCCAAAATTACTGAAAATCAATATTTCAAATTTTTGTCATATAATATACATCATAGAGAATTCACACAAAAAATTTCATAATTTTTGGAGCTCTAAATAATTCTACACAAAAATAACAAATTACAGCACTATTCATTTAATTCTGAAAAATAGAAAAATCCATTTGAACGTTGAGTCACTGACACCCGGGTCCCACATGTCAATCTTCAACCTCCGATGTTGACTACGGCGATGATGGCGCTGACCGGCGATATCTCGACGACGGCGAGATCACGGCGACGGCGAAGGCACTAACATGATCACTACATCACGGCGCACCGTTTGTGCACAAACACGACCAATTACTGCCTGGACCGAGCACTACGCCGGCCATGGCGGCTGCGGTGGCACGGCGACACAACGCCGGCGAAACAAGCCAAAAACGGGGAAACAGAGGGCATGGTAAGGTCCAGTAGCTCACCACAAACAGTTGGAGCAAAGAACGAGACCGGATAAGCTACGATGACACAGGTCGACGTGAACAGCAACGGCGGCGGAGCAAGGAGCGTCGGTGACGGTGTGCCGGCGACTGCAGTGGACAAAACAGCCAAGCAACAATGAAATGAGCACTACGGCATCGAGACGAAGCCAAAGGTACACCAATCAAGAGCAACGGCTCACCGACGGGCTCTGGCCACGGAGATGCGCATGCGACGGTGAGGTTACCGGCCACGAGGAAGAAGACGATGAAACTCAAGTTCCCGGTGAAGACAAGCCAAATTGGTGGGTCAGATGGACGCGCAAGGTTTAGGCGGAGCTGGGACTAGCTTATCAGCGACGGTGGAGCATGACAACGACGGCACGGGCTCGCCGGAGTGGAGCAGCGGCGACGGGAAAACAGAGGCAAGAAGAAAGGCAAGAACGACGACGCTCGGAGCTTATAGGGCGGCCAAGGAAGGCAAGGAGAAGCCACGGTGACGCCTTCAGCGCGCCAACGCGATGCCCAGACGGCCACGCGCGCGACTGGAAGCAAGCCGAAGCTCGCCGGCCAGTGTAGCTAGGCGGTGAGTACACTGTTCACATATTACAGATTTGCCATTCGTCCAAATTCACAAATTACTCTCAAATTTGTCATAACAACTCAAAAATCTCCAAAAATAAAAGTTGTTCAAAATCAAAAGTTCTACAACTTTGCTTTTATAACCATCTCCTAATTCGATCTAGATTTTGAAATGATCTTTTAAATTCAAATAGGGGATATTTAACGAATTACGCCTTTTTGAATTACTCCAAATTTTTCTAAACAACTTGAAAAACTCCAAAAATAAACTTTGTATAACTTGTTAAGCTCTACACTTTTGCTTTTGGGATCCTACCCCAAATTATGCTTAGATTTTGAAATGGATTTTCAGGGTAGGATTTAAATGCCGAAAATCAGGGTTTTCTCGAAAAATTCAAAATCCAAACAAACTTTGAACTTGAGTAAAACAATATAATTCAACACATACCACATGAATATAAACTTGTTTTAGTGTATGCATCTCAAAGTTTTTCACCAATGCCAAATGCTTTGCAATGCATATGATGACATGTCAGGTTTTAGTATTTTAAACACCCGAGGTGTTACAATCCTTCCCCCTAAAAGAAATCTCGCCCCGAGATTCAAAGCCATAGAGTAAGTAATGGAAAAGGAAATGTGTCAATCCAAAAACATCCAGAACTTTTCCATAAAACAACTGAGGGTCTTTTACAAAACACAATTTGTAGTAACCGAGCTCAACTAACATTATTCTATTCTATATTGACGCTAGAAACTCTGGAAACTTTTCTAACAAGTAATCTTCTGATTCCCAGGTAGCTTCCTCTTCTGAATGTTGATTCCATTGTATTTTATAGAACTTGATTGTCCGTCTTCGAGTAACACGATCTTTCTGATCTAACACTCGGATAGGATATTCGGAATAAGTTAAATCCGGTTCTAATTCTACTCCTTCAACTTCAACATTCTGTTCAGGCACTCGGAGACACTTCTTCAATTGAGAAACATGGAACACATCATGCACAGCTGTGAGATGTTCAGGTAATTTCAAGCGATATGCCACTTTTCCATACCTCTCCAAAATTTGATATGGTCCAATGTATCGGGGTGCCAACTTTCCTTTAACACCAAAATGGTTAACTTCCTTCATTGGTGATACTTTCAGATATACAAAATCTCCTTTGTTGAATACCAATGGTCTCCGTCGTCTATCCGCATAACTCTTTTGGCGGGACTGAGCTATCTTCAGATTACTCTATATTTGCCTAACCTTATCTTCTGTTTCTTTCACAAGGTCAACTCCAAAGAACCTTCTCTCTCCTGGCTCAGACCAACTCAACGATGTTCTGCATCTACGACCATAGAGTGCTTCAAATGGAGCCATTCTAATGCTTTCCTGATAACTATTGTTGTATGAGAACTTGGCCAAAGGTAAGCACTCATCCCACTTATTGGAATAGTTAAGGACACAACACCTTAACATGTCTTCAAGTACTTGATTGACTATTTCAGTCTACCCATCAGTCTGCGGATGATAAGCTATACTATACAGAAGTTTGGTACCTAACGAAGCATGTAAGTATTTCCAAAAGCTGGAGACAAACTATGTACCCCTATCTGACACTATGGTTTTTGGTACCCCATGCAAACTCATGATTCTTGCTAAGTACATCTTGGCATATTGGATCGTAGGATATATGGTCTTGACTGGAAGAAAATGTGCTGACTTAGTGAGTCGATCTACAATAACCCATACTAAGTCAAATCCCTTTGATGTCTTGGGTAGACCAATAATAAAGTCCATACTTATGTCCTCCCACTTCCAAGATGGAATAGGTAATGGTTGTAATTCACCAGCAGACCTCAAATGTATAGCTTTCACCTTTTGACAAGTATCACACTTTGCTATATATCTAGCAATCTCTATTTTCATTTTAGTCCACCAGAATCTTTGCTTCAAATCATGGTACATCTTGTTGCTTCTCGGATGGATAGATAACCTAGTAGCATGTGCCTCATCTAGAATTGACTGCCGTAACTCAGGAACTTTTGGTACCACCAGGCGATCCTTGAACCATAACACATCTTCATCATCTATGTTAAAGCATTCCGCTTTTCCATTCCTGACTCTTTCCTTGATATGGGCTATACCCTTGTTTTCCTTCTGAGCAGCAATAACTTGATCTCGAATAGTAGCTTCAACAATTATGTTGGTCAAACTTCCTTGTTGAATTACTTCTACATTCAACTTCTCCATTTCTTGGTATAAATTCAAACCCATTGTTCTCACTAGTCAGACAATTGCAATAACTTTTGTGACTAAGGGCATCTGCAACTACATTTGCTTTACCAGGGTGATAATGTACTTCCAAATCATAATCCTTAATCAGTTCTAACCATCTTCTTTGTCGCATGTTCAACTCTGACTGAGTAAAGATATACTTTAAGCTCTTGTGGTCTGTATACATATGGCACGTATTACCAAGCAGGTAATGCCGCCAAATCTTCAGAGCATGAACCACAGCTGCTAACTCCAAGTCATGGGTCGGATAGTGTTCTTCATGCTGCTTAAGTTGCCTGGACGCATAGGCAATGACTCGACCTTCTTGCATCAACACACATCCAATACCAATACCTGAAGCATCACAATAAACATCAAACGGCTTCTCGATATCAGGTTGAGCTAACACTGGTGCAGTAGTCAATAGCCTTTTCAAAGTCTAGAAAGCCTCTTCACAATCTGATGACCAGACAAACTTGACTTGGTTCTTCAACAATTCAGTTATAGGTTTTGATACTTTAGAGAATTCTGGAATAAACCGACGGTAATACCCCGCCAATCCAAGAAAACTTTGAACTTGATGAACTGTGGTTGGCGGTTTCCAATCAAGCACATCCCTCACTTTGCTGGGATCAACTGCAACTCCTTCAGCTGACAAGACATATCCAAGAAATTGCACTTCCTTAAGCCAAAAATCACACTTGCTGAACTTGGCATACAAGTTGATGTTCTCTCAAAGCGAGGTCAGAACAATTCTGAGGTGTTCTGCATATTCTGTCTTATCCTTGGAATACACTAGAATGTCATCAATAAATACCACTACAAACTTATCTAGCTCAGGCATGAATACTGAGTTCATCAGATACATGAAATGAGCGGGAGCATTTGTCAAACCAAAAGACATCACCAAGTATTCATATAATCCATATCTTGTGGTAAATGTCCGTTTTGGGAATATCTTCAGGCTTTATCTTAATTTGGTGATACCCTGATCTCAAATCTATCTTGGAGAAAACTTTGGCTCTGGCCAATTGATCAAAAAAGCAAATCTATCCGAGGTAATGGATACTTATTCTTGATGGTCACTTCATTCAACTGGACGATCGTCAACACATAACCTCAGGGTCTCATCTTTCTTTTTCACAAAAATTGCCGGACATCCCCAAGGTGAGGAACTAGGTTGGATAAACCCCTTCTCAATTAATTCTTGTAACTGAGCCTTCAACTCGGCTAATTCCTTAGGTGGCATCCTATAAGCTCTTCGAGAAATCGGAGCTGTTCCAGGTTGTAACTCTATATTAAACTATACATCCCTATCAGGTGGTAGACCGGGTAAATCTTCTGGAAACACATCCGGAAATTCACACACTACCGGAATATCTCTAATCTCTTTGACAGCAGTCGCACAAATCTTGCCCACTGATCTTCTCAGGGTTGGAAGTTGGATGAGAAGTCGAGAATTACTATTAGGCAAACTTACTTTTAAAGTCCTATTCAAAGCATCTATAATAGCCTTATGCTGATACATCCAATTCATTCCCAAGATTACATCTATATCCTGATCCTTAAGGATAATCATGGTAGTGGGAAAAATATGCCCACCCAGGTTTACGGGTACCTGGTATACCATTTCCTTAGTACACAGACGTCCCCCGGGCGACTGTATAAAGAAACTTTCCTTTGTTGCCCCAATTGAAATTTCATACTTCATGACAAATGTTCTATTGATGAATGAATGCGATGCGCCAGAATCAAAAAGTATAACTGCAGGGTGATTGGCGACAAGAAACATACCCATCATCACTGGCTCTCCTTCAGGAATTCCCCGGCTTGAATATAGAAAACCCTTCCTATCTTCTCTCATCTTTGCCCTTCTGAGCATTCTGATTGTGGTTCTTGTTTGGTACTTGACCTGTTGTTGATTGGCAGGGGCCTTCTGATAATTTTGATTAGCCTGCCTAGGATATGGACATTCCCTGGAGAAATGACCAGTCCTTTCACAATTGTAACACGGATAGTTGTGACCCTGTGATGTTGGAGGCATTACCACCAGGGAGCATTGGTTGACTGTGAGTTCGGATAGGTTATAGCAGGACGGACATTTAACCGTTGCCCGGCTTGGAACTGCAGCGGACGATAAGGAGGACGATAATGGTTTACTGGATGATAAATCACTCTCTGCCTCTTTTGGTTCCACCAAAAGGTCCAGACGGCACATTCTTTTTCTCTTGAGCTCCTTATGCTGCCGATACTTTGCCTCTGAAGCAATTGCAATATTTACTGCCTCATGATAAGTGATATTGGTACATGTGTCATCATTGTCTGTAGTTTGGTATTCAGACCTCTCATGAACCATTTCTTTTTCTTGGCATCCGTATTAACATGTTCAGATGCATACTGCGACAGATGATTGAATCTTCCCACATATTGCATCACTGTTTGATCCCCTTACCTCAAAGCAAGGAATTCATCCAGCTTCATAGCCATCACTCCTTCCGGGATATAATGGGCTCTGAAAGCAGTGTGAAATTCTGTCCAAGTTAACGGAACGCCTGCGGGTTGCATGGCCATCAGATTTGCATACCAAGCACCAGCTGCACCTCTAAGTTGCTGGGCAGCAAACACCGGTTTCTGAAACTCTGTGCAGTGAATAAGATCAAATTTCTGCTCCATGGTCCTAAGCCAGTCATCAGCCTCTAGTGGTTCATCTGCCTTGGTGAACACCGGGGGTTTTGTATCCGTGAAATCCACATAGGTAGCCTCATGCCTATTATGATTGCGGCCACGGTTTCCATGCATCTGATTCTGATTACTTGAGCCATCTCATGAAGCAAACGAGAATTTTCCACAGTCACATTGACTAATGCAGCGATAGCATCAGCCAGATTGGTCGGCATTGGTGGCGGGTTGGGGATATCATCATCATCTTGTGAAGTACCAGGAATATGCGATCCCCGCATACGACGCATCTGTTCATAACAAACCAAACTTTATTCACAAGTCTTTATTCAAAGATCAAAGAGCTTACTACCCGCATTACATTGATGCCACTTATTTAAACACAAGAACACATCTAAACAAGACTACTATCTTAACTAGATCTTCTATTACACAACTCTACTCCTTTCCCTGAGCACTTCAAACTTCAAGCTCGGTATCCATTCCGGAAATATTACCGCCTTCATTATCACTTTCATCTATCATTACTAATTCTTTAGGATCTTCTTCTTCTTCTGATTCACTTTCATCGGCAAGGATGACACCTGGGTCCATGGCATCAGCTTGAGGCTCATGATTCGGGTTTAGTAGATTGCTAAGCCTATGAACTTCCTTATGTAGATAGGTATTATGTTCTTCTGTAATTCTCCTACCTGTATAGCATCCAAAGCCCTATCTCTAGTAGCTTGTGCTAACTCTATAGAAATCCTCTGTATCTCTACCTGGAGATCAGGCCTAGAACTGCTACTGCTAGCACCATCATTTCTAGGGGCAAGTTGGTGACGAGGAACTCCTTTGGGTCCAGTGGACTTACGGGGCGTCATCTTGGCACGAGCCATACTGTAGGAAACCAATTTAATCTAAGTAAGACCATTTGATCAAAGTCTAAAGAGCAGCTATGATGGATTACATTACTCAAACCAGTCTCACTACTCAACTCCAGACTAAGAGGTAAAGGAAGTAACGAGTGAATTATTCATGATGCATGAATCGTTCTTACGAACAGAAACATCAAAGTTTATAATGCACATAAACAACATTTATTTTTATATAGGGCATAGTAAGATTACTACTCCACCACACAAGACCCTTTTAATCAAATAAGGAATGGTGAGAAAGAAATAAGATAAGTCAGAAGCAATTTGGACCAAACTATCAAGTCAAATTTAGTCATCCAAATCATTTTGAAGTTTTTGTAAAACAATACAACAAAAACCTTGTAACGATCGCTCTAATACCATTCTGTGGCAGAACCTCCTAAGTTATAGGGCCCACATGCACCTGTCACTGTCCGATGACCTTTGACATTTATGCATACGTTTCCAATAACTTAAAAAGACTGTCGGGTGTCCTCGGGGAACCCCGAATCATCCACAATTTCCGAGCAGGATCACGTTACAGAGTCATTGTAGTATTACAATATTTATTCAAGTATCAGCACCAGAGTAAAAACAGCGGAAGTCTTACAATAACATAATTTACAAAACAGTAGTTTCAAACCTCGCAACTAGGTTCGATGTTTATTACAAAACGAAATAGTGGAGTGGCATTATAATATAATACAAAACACACAAGGAGATTGCCCTGCCCAAGGACCACACATTTACTTCTCATCGTCATCACAAGGTACAACTGTCATGCAGCATGATCCAAAACAGATCTGCTCATGAGGCTCACCTGCAACAAGGGGTCAACGAACCCTGAGTACAAAAGTACTCAACAAGACTTAACCAAAATGAAAACTGATAAGACTCAGGAATGCAGGCTCAGGGATTCAAGGTATGGCTTTAGCAATAATCAAAGTTATTTTGCGTAAAAGCTCTTTAACAAAATTCTTTATTTCAACAATTTAAACTTCATAAAATCATATACAAAGATGACACGATCCATAATGAGATCATGAAACTTCATATCCAACACCTTCACAAGCCTTATTTGAGTTCCAGTTATTAGTACTACGATGATGAACAGTGAGTTGAGTCTCCATAATCGAGGAGCAACGACGATTCGAACCGATTATAAAACCCAGCTGGGACTTCCAGACCACACGACATATGCAGGTCCCTGACCTACATATACCAACCTACCCTCGGATCCTCTGAAACAAGAACGGGTCCGCGCCACCCGAGAATACAGTACTCCACCATTCCAGCCCATGGCCACATGGGTACACGCTATTCCCGCCATCTCTCCACTCCCAGTGCGCGAGTAGCCATTCTCGTAATAGAATCGCCAAGTTCAGGCTTACCGGAGTATGTGGTTAGTACTACAAATTCTCACCTCATGCAATTCAACAACGGACGTGCCTTAATCGACACAGGCGGAAAGAACCCGCTCACAAGACCTCCATGTCTTGTGGCTCACACACACCGAGTCCGCTCGGTCTAGATTTATTACTCCACATTCCCATATCACATGCTAACATAATTAACCAATGTTCCATTTAAAACTTGCAGGTGACAGGTAATCGCCCGACTTTCATCGTTCTACGCATAGCTAAGCAAAACTAGGCATATACGAGTTTAAAACTGGTAATATAATAAATATGGAATAACAAGGGTGGTAATGCACCAATTTGTTTTTCACTTGACTCCTAATCACTTAATGCAGTAACGAGAAGCAAAAGCGAAATCAATTCGTAAAATACAAGGTAGGGTTGTATGCATCCGGGGCTTGCCTTCGTTGACAGAAAAGTGCGGCTCCTGCGACGTTACACAAGTATTCGATCCGACCTCAACAGACGGATCAACCTCCCCGACAACTTGATTAACTACCACGTGTTCACCTTCGTTTACTACACATAATAACAATGCCATGTTTAACATGATGCGGAATACGAAACATGATGCTCGATGATGGATGCAAAATTAATAATTTGAATACAACTTTCCTTCGCGGTACAGTTGCAAGTCAAACTAATCAAACCTTTTTCGCAACACCCAATCAATTGCCAAGAATCATTATCAACTAATGATCCAAGGTCATCACTCAATCCAAAACTTCAAACAAAACCTAAATCATTAAAGGTTACTATTTGCTTTTATGAATTAATTATTTAATTCAAAATTATGAAATAAATCAACTTATTCTAATTAAGCTAAAATTTTTTGTAAATGTTCATTACATGATAACTAAGTGGCAAAACAAATTTCATAATTTTTGGATAAATAAATAAGCCTAGAAAATCATGGAAAGTCATTTATTAATTAATTGAGCAATTTTTATCACATCCCAAAATTACTGAAAATCAATATTTAAAATTTTTTTCATATAATATACATCATAGAGAATTCACACAAAAAATTTCATAATTTTTGGAGCTCTAAATAATTCTACACAAAAATAACAAATTACAACACTATTCATTTAATTCTGAAAAATAGAAAAATCCATTTGAACGTTGAGTCACTGACACCCGGGTCCCACATATCATCTTCAACCTCCGACGTTGACTACGACGACGACGGCGCTGACCGGCGCAAACTCACCGACGGTGAGTCCAAAGGCGACGGTCACGGTACCAAAATGACCACATCATCACGGCGCATCGACTGAAGGCACTAACTAGACGAATTACTACGAGTTACGAGCTTGGCGTCGGCCATGGCGGACGCGGTGGCTCGGCGACGTTATGCCGGCGACAGGAGTACGGTAGCAGTTAATCAAAGGACACAGGAAGCATCAGGAGCTCACCACAAACACTATGGAGCAGAAAGCAAGGCTGGAGAAGCAGCGTAGACGCGGGTCGACGTGAACAGCAACGGCGGCGGAGCAAGGAGCGTCGGTGACGGTGTGCCGGCGACTGCAGTGGACAAAACGGCCAAGCAACAATGAAATGAGCACTACGGCATCGAGACGAAGCCAAAGGTACACCAATCAAGGGCAACGGCTCACCGACGGGCTCTGGCCATGGAGATGCGCATGCGACGGTGAGGTTACCGGCCGTGAGGAAGAAGGCGATGAAACTCGAGTTCCCGGTGAAGACAAGCCAAATTGGTGGGTCAGATGGACGCGCAAGGTTTAGGCGGAGCTGGGACTAGCTTATCAGCGACGGTGGAGCATGACAACGATGGCACGGGCTCGCCGGAGTGGAGCAGCGGCGACGGGA
This sequence comes from Miscanthus floridulus, assembly GCF_019320115.1. NCBI lineage: Eukaryota > Viridiplantae > Streptophyta > Magnoliopsida > Poales > Poaceae > Miscanthus > Miscanthus floridulus. The sequence continues at coordinate 18,862 of NW_027098419.1, read as the reverse complement.
AAAACAGAGGGCGAAGAAAGAAGAACGGCGGCGGCTCCAGAGCCTTATAGGGCGGCCAAGGAAGTGCAAGGAAGCCACGACGAAGCCTTCAGCGCGCCAACGCGACGCCCAGATGGCCACGCGCGCGACTAGAAGCAAGCCGAAGCTCGCCGGCCATGTAGCTAGGGCGGTGAGTACTGTTCATCGGATTTATAGATTTGCCATTCGGTTTCAAATTCAAATTACTCCCAAATTTGTATAACAACTCAAAAATCTCCAAAAATAAAAGTTGTTCAAAATCAAAAGTTCTACAACTTTGCTTTTATAACCATCTCCTAATTCGGTCTAGATTTTGAAATGATCTTTTAAATTCAAATAGGGGATATTTAACGAATTACGCCTTTTTGAATTACTCCAAATTTTTCTAAACAACTTGAAAAACTCCAAAAATAAACTTTGTATAACTTGTTAAGCTCTACACTTTTGCTTTTGGGATCCACCCCAAATTATGCTTAGATTTTGAAATGGATTTTCAGGGTAGGATTTAAATGCCGAAAATCAGGGTTTTCTCGAAAAATTCAAAATCCAAACAAACTTTGAACTTGAGTCAAACAATGCAATTCAACACATACCACATGAATATAAACTTGTTTTAGTGTATGCATCTCAAAGTTTTTAATATGACCAATTGCCTTGCAATGCATATGATGATATGACAGTTTTAGTATTTTAAACACCCGGGGTGTTACAGCAAAGCCTTCCGTACCGGCTTCTACTGGCCAACAGCTCTGAAAGACGCAGAAGAACTCGTCAGAAAATGTAAAGGTTATCAAATGTTCGCAAGACAAGCTCATGTGCCAGCTCACAACCTCATCTGCATCCCACCCGCTTGGCCTTTCTCCTGCTGGGGGCTGGATCAAGTAGGACCACTCAAGAAGCCAAAGGGCGGTTTTGAGTACATCTTCGTGGCGATTGACAAGTTCACCAAGTGGATCGAATACAAACCACTTGCAAAATACAGCGCGGCCAAAGCAGTCGAGTTCATCCAAGACATTATGTACCGCTTTGGCATGCCCAATCGAATCATAATAGATTTAGGCTCACCCTTTACAGCCACAGAGTTCAAAAGTTGGGCGCAAGATTGTGGCTTCAGCATAGATTACGCATCAGTCGCACACCCAGAAGCCAACGGACAAGTAGAAAGAGCCAATGGACTCATACTAGAAGGGTTAAAACCAAGACTATATGAAGAATTAGCAAACTATGGATCAAAATGGATTGAAGAATTACCCAAAGTAGTGTGGGGACTACGGACCCAAATAAGCAGAGCTACCGGATACTCGCCTTTCTTCTTAGTTTACAGATCAGAAGCTGTGCTACCTGCCGACTTGATTTGGACGTCACCAAGGATAGAACAGTATGACGAAGGAGAAGCAGAACACACCAGAAGATTAGAACTTGACACTACAGAAGAAGTCAGGGTAAACGCTACCCTTCAATTAGCAAGATACCTCCAAGGATTAAGACGCCACTACAACAAGAGTACACAGCCTCGATCACTACAAGTCGGGGACCTAGTGCTAAGAAGAATACAAAAAACTGACGGACGCCATAAACTACTCAGTCCATGGGAAGGTCCTTTTATTGTCTCAAAAGTCATCGGACCAGGAACATACAAGTTAATGGCTGAAGATGAGAAAGAAGTCAGTAATACATGGCACATCAGCCAACTGAGAAGATTCTACGCATGAAAACAACTCAAAGGAGAGTACATGTACAAAACACAAGAGATCAACGTTCATGACCTATAAAGATGTTGTCCCTCGACAAAATGTGTATCAAATGATCATAATCAATAAAGATGGTTTTTCGACAACATATGTCTTATGATGGCTAAACCCCGAGTTGTTCCCAAAAGAGCAAAATGGCTGAAACATGCCTGAGCCTACCGGTCGAGAGCAAAATAGCTGAAAAGATGCTTGAGCCCGCCGATGAGGGTAGCTAATAAGCTAACACCCGAACAAAAGAGCAAAATGGTCGAAACATGCCTGAGCCTACCGGCCGAGAGCAAAATAGCTGCAAAGATGCTTGAGCCCGCCGATGAGGGTAGCTAATAAGCTAACACCCGAACAAAAGAGCAAAATGGCTGAAACATGCCTGAGCCTACCGGCCGAGAGCAAAATAGCTGAAAAGATGCTTGAGCCCGCCGATGAGGGTAGCTAATAAGCTAACACCTGAACCAAAGAGCAAAATGGCCGAAACATGCTTGAGCCTACCGGCCGAGAGCAAAATAGCTAAAAAGATGCTTGAGCCCGCCGATAAGGGTAGCTAATAAGCTAACACCCGAACAAAAGAGCAAAATGGCTGAAACATGCCTGAGCCTACCGGTCGAGAGCAAAATAGCTGAAAAGATGCTTGAGCCCGCCGATGAGGGTAGCTAATAAGCTAACACCCGAACTAAAGAGCAAAATGGCCGAAACATGCCTGAGCCTACCGGCCGAGAGCAAAATAGCTAAAAAGACGCTTGAGCCCGCCGATGAGGGTAGCTAAAAGCTAACACCCGAAACAAAAATCAAAATGGCTGAAAACATGCCTGAGCATCCCGACCGAGAGCAAAATAGCTGAAAAGACGCTTGAGCCCGCCGATGAGGGTAGCTAAAAGCTAACACCCGAAACAAAAAGCAAAATTGCTAAAAACATGTCTGAGCATCCTGGCCGAGAGCAAAATAGCTAAAAAGACGCTTGAGCCCACCGATGAGGCTAGCTAAAAGCTAACACCTAAAACTAGTCGACCGAAATTAAGCTCTTCGTTCCGAATAGCAAGAGGCTCGGGGGCTACATCCAGATAGGAATACTTTTTCCTCAGAAAAGCACAAGCGCCACTCAAGAAAGCACTCGGATGCCGAAGTTTGTCAAGGCAACATTCTATGCCGAGTCGTTTTACATAGCATAGACAAAAGATTGTCAACACAAAGATCTACATCTAACAAGTCATAGCGCGGACAAAGCACTCGATGGATCACGAAAGAGGAAGAAAAGAAAAGTACTCGACAAATCGAGGGATTTCGTCAGGATAACGCACAGAGTTGTTTACAGGGCAGAGACGAAAACGGGACAAAGTACTCAGCAAGTCAAGTAACTCCGACCACACCCGGGCAAAGAATACATCAACAAAAATAAAGAATCTTCATTTGAAGAGGAGTGTAATATTACAAGAGGCTGGTTAATTGGATCAGGCATTGTCATCAGGAAGGGAAATATCAATATTAAGACTGTCTACAACCCTACTGGCTAAACCTTCGACCTCAGGCTCCATCCTCTCAACAGCATCAAGGTATTCTTGGCTATCAGCTTCCTCTGCTATCTTGGACAGAGGCGCCTCTGGAGCAAGGACCCGGACCTAGGCCAGCACATTCTTGGTACATACTTGAGCGCACTTCTTCGCGAACTCTTGGAAACGAGTCGAAATCCGAGGAATGAACTGAGCCCAAGATTGCCCGTCATCCGCTGAAGTCCGAAGAACATCAGCTATTGAACGAAAGGATTTCCACAAAACGTTCCAATTTTCAGTAGCCTTCGCCAGCTTCCCGGACAAGTCTTCAATAGTTTTTTGGGCCTGCACAAGATCTTTATCAGCTCCACGCCTGATCAACTTAGCAAGTGCAAGTTCTTCTTTAGCATGAGTAATTACCTCCTCAGCCTTGTTATGACTTGTACGAACAAGAGTCTTCATTTCATCAATGCCCTCCGAGAGCTTTTTTCCTTCAACTCAGAGAGCTGGACAAGACACCAAACAACAAGTCAGCAGGAGGGAAAGGTTTGAATACTGAAAGAAACAAAGAGAACCCGGAATACCTTTACATTCTTTCTTCACGGCTTCCAAGCTCTTCATGGCCTCTGAGTTCTTTGAAGCCTCCCGGATAGCAGCATCTTTCTATTTCTCCAACTCCTGGGCAACAGTGTCTCTCTGTTTCTCTACCTCTACCACCCAGGCATGGAGAGCCTTTTCCTCTTTTTGATGCGACTTACGCTCAGTCTCCAACTCGGCCCGGAGGAGGTCAAGGTCAGTCTTCAAAGAACTTACCTCGGAGGACAACTTCTTCTCGGTTTCAGACGAAAAGAAGAAGCCGGTATGGTCACGAGAGAAAGTCTAAACAATTAAAGATAGAGAAAAATAAGGCATAAGGACAAAGGCAAAACAAATGGCCTAAGAAAGAATCTCAGAAAAACTTACGTGAAGCTTCTCCCCGAAAGAAGTCATAGAGGACGCCAAGCTCCCCCAGGCTACGGTCAGCTCCGATAGCCGATGGGTGGCATCGAACTGTTGCACCACGTCATCGGTAAAAGAGGGACCGCCGGAAGCTAGAGAAGGGGAAGGAGAGGCCGGCTAGGGCGAAGAAGGAACGACCAAAGCAACCTCCCAGGAAGCCAAAGCCAATCCCTCAGAAGGACCCGACGTGACGGCCACAGTCACCTCCGGGGCAGCCAAGTCCGCAACTTCGCCAGGTAGCTTCGAAGCCCCCGCAGCAACTTCACCAACAGTATGTTGCGAGTCTTGAGGCTCGGAACTTAATGGCACGGTGGAAGGCTGAGAAGAAGTCGATGAAGAAACGAGAGAAGATGAAAGACTGAAAATTGATAAAAGAAATCACCGATGAGAACTAGAAGAAGGAAGACAGAAGCAAAGGGATGAAGCCAGAATCTACTCACCAGCCACTTTCTTCTTCGCGAAGCCAAAAGAAGGCCTCGCAGGGGGGACCATGACGGCGAAAACATCCCCGCCACCCGACGATGGGAGCGGGATAGCAGATACCGGAGCCACGGAAGAAGCCGGGGCTAGAGCCGTGGAAGAACTCTACACTGGAGGAGCGGTAGAGCTTGGTACCAAGGCTACCAAAGAACTCGACACTGGAGCTTCAGAAGAAGTCAGCGCGGGAGCCTCAGAAGAGCTCGTACTCGATGTCCGGTTACTTCAAAAAGTTCAAGACTAAAAGTCAAGACAAAGAAGAGAAATTCAATGCAACAGGAATATGAAAACAACTCACCGCCGCATGATGAGGGGTACTTCGTCATCCTCCTCTCCCTCAACCAAGGAAATCAGAGCACCTGCTAAAAAAAGAATAAAAAGTACTCGGTTCAAGAGAAAAACAGGAAAACAAAGGAACAAAGAGTATTAAATGTGCTCACCTAAGAGCATGCTAGCAACAACTGGAGTACCTAAGAGACTACTTGGTTTGCGAGACTTCTTGGAGACAGGCAGGCCAGATGAAGACCCATCTGTTCGCCCCTTCTTCGGGACACTACGAGGACCGCGAGGGACTAGATGAGGAACATATTCTTCATATATATCAACAAATCCGGAAGAAACTCCAGGAAGCGCTGTGGAGGTTGGGGACTTACTAATTACGGAAGTTCCAGCAAGTTTATCCCTAGTCTCCGCCATGGTAGAGAGAACATCAAGAGGGATCGGGTCAACAAAGTTCCACCCAAGCTCCTACGAAAAAGGATAAAATAGCAAGACAAGGAAAAGCTAAGCAAAAATGGATGCAGCAAGAGTACATAAAGTACCCAAACAAAGAGATAAACAACTCATAGCTAGGGGCAGGTTGTTGGCAGAGAACTCAGAGACAGCAGGAGGAACAACGCTCACTCCTTTCAACATCTTCTGGAGACGCTCGAGTACCTCCTCATCGAAGCCAAGGTGCTCCCGCTCTTTCAAAGGCTGAACTCGATGACAAAGAAAACTCGAAACAATACTCAAAGCATGCTAATCCTATCAAGGAATGGCTAGATCACTTGAATCTCAGTAGATGACTCAAGTTTCTTATCCCATCGGTCATTCACTACAGGACCAGATCCAGAGTGGACGACAAGGGAAGGGCTCAAATTGGCAGCATAAAACCAGTCGGCACACCAATCTTTTACAGAATCAACCAGATCATAATCAAAGAACTTGCTCTTAAGACCCTGGCGAAACTGAATCCCGCAACCACCAAGAACGCTGGTTTCCTCGCGGCGGGGTTGGGGTTTCAGGCGAAAGAAGTAACGAAACAGAGAAAGAGAAGGGGGAATTCTAAGGAAAGCTTCGCAAAGATGAACAAAGACAGAAAGGTGAAGAACTGCATTAGGAGCAAGGTGGTTTAGGCAAATCCCAAAATAATCAAGAAATTGGTGAAGAAAAGCGGAGGCGGGAAGACAAACTCCAGCGCGAATGAATGAGACAAAAAGAACGATCTCACCAGGAACTAGAACAGGAACTCGATGCTCGCCTGGAACTCTCCATTCAGCAAAAGCCTAGCCCTGGATCAAGCTGTCACTGACAAGCTCATGAAGCTGCACTTCGGTGGTTGTCAGAGCCAGCCAAAACTTCTGGGTGGCCCTCATGGCAACAAACTCCTGATTCTCGATCAAGGAGAGTGAAGACTCCTCGTCCATGAAAGAAGACTGGGACTTACTGGCGGTTTTCTTCTTGCCCATGTACTAACGAAGGCAAAAAGAAATCAGAGGAAAAAGAAAACCTAGATGGCGGCGCTAAGGACGGCGGCGGCAATGGCGACGGCGGATGATTAAGAGCTAGGGTTTGAAGGCAAAAGAAAGGCAGTAAAGAAAAAGAGGACGAAGGGTCTATAAATAAATTTTACAGCGTTAGAAATGGCCCACCAGGCCCGTTAAAACACCGTGTGAGAACGCAATGGTCCATTTACCGACGCAGCTAAAACGACGGAGGGCACAAATCCACACAATGGTACAATCCAACGGGTAGATTTTAGACTTATCCATCCAGCACTACTGTGGAGCCATCAGATAACTACAAGAACAACCCATCCTCAAAGAAGAAAGGGAGGGTAACTTCTGAAGGAAAAAAAAGAACCCAGTTCTTGATAAAAAGAACTCAGAAATTCCATAAGCAATACAGCAGGAGAAAGCATGGCAACTAAGAAGGCAAGAATCTTTTTTATTACAAATGAAATCAAGAAGTACAAGATTACACATCTTACAAGACCCGACAAACTTGGTACTACAACAAGCAAGGTAGCAAAGAGGAACCCGGACACAGCTAGGCTCTAGAATGACTACGTGTTCCAATTTGCTGCCTGGTAGAACAAACCGCCCTCGGATACACTGTTTTCTTCAAAGGACGAACACAGTGCATCCAAGATGGAAATCAGCAGCACAACAGGAAAGCATGGACCAAAGGAGGCTGGCAGGCATCTGTCTACCCAAGCCCGACGTGATGCAGGATCAGGTGTTGATCTGCACCGGACAGCCGCAGGGCAGATAAAGAGCGCCAGCCAAGAACTGCCGGATGAAGGGACGAAGCCCACATCACAAGACTTCCTCCAACTACTACCACCAACTTCCTGATGCAACGCCACTGCGGGATTAGTCTACCTCTAACCCCTATCACAGGACTTCCTCCAGCTATGATGAGATACACAACAACTACAAGATACGCCCGGGGGCTGCTCAACTTCACAAACTACCATATCCATGACTACAAAGACTTCAGGCCACACAACAGAATGCTCAATGATTCAAAAACAAGCACCACAGGAGGGTATTTATAGACCAAAAGAGCGGTGCACATGAACCGGGAGCACCAAAGGTAAAGACCTGACAAAGGAAACAGTGAAAAGATAGAACTCAATGAAAAAGGACTCAGACGCGAAGGAACAGTGACCAAGGACAAGCATATTCAGAAGGATATACCACCATGGTACAACCCATCAACAAACAACATTTACACCCAACCAACTCCACACAACTACATCCGACAAAAGAAGACTAGCGGAGAGTATGCCAAGGCCATGTAACCGAGTTCTTTCCGAAAAAAAGAAAGAACCCGGACATAAGCTCGGAGGCTGGATGCCGCGAAACTACTCGGATGATGGTTTAATCCAAGACTAAAGGGCTGCTTCGGAAAGATGCCGCAAAACTACTCGGATGATGACATAATCCAAGTCTCGGGGACTACTTCAGAACACAAATTTTCAAACAACATAAAGATTCAAGACCCTCCAACTTTTTATTCCAAATAGCAAGAGGCTCAGGGGCTACACTCAGTGAGTGCACTTTTTCTTCGAAAAAGCGCATGTCACCAAAAGACTTCCTCAATGCAGACCACTTCAAGACATTATGATAAAAAGAACCCAGAACAAGCCATATTCGAGTTCTTTTTGATAAAACATCAACGAACAATCAGAGCAACTTCAAGACAAGATCCTCTAGCTCCTTGTTCCAAATAGCAAGAGGCTCGGGGGCTACAACCAGATGGATGTACTTTTTCTTCAAAAAGCACTCACCACTCGAAGATCCTAAGAAGCGCTACAAGGTTTCACTCTAGAAAGCACTCGGATGACGTTTGTTCCTACTCAACAAGACCTGAAGGAGCAAAACGAGACTTTCAGAGCTCAACCTTAAAGTGCTCGGGGGCTTGTCGATGCGGGACCCACAGGATACCCCACAAGGGAGAGAGAAGATCTAGTCTAACTAGGATTCTTCCCATGTAATCTTAGTAGTAGTACTATTTAGTAATCCTACTAGGAACTCTTATTGTAAACCAACTAGGACTATGGCCTCCTGACTATATAAAGGAGGGCAGGGCTCCTGGGGAAAAAACAACGAATCATGATTTCTACAACACAATCAATCCAACGCAGAGGCTAACGCCAACTGGACGTAGGGCTGTTACTCGACCACAGTCGAGGGCCTGAACCAGGATAAATCGATTTGTCTATTGCATTCACCGTCGAGTTCCGCATACGTTGAAGCCTGAACAATACTGCCTCGGGGACCCCCGTGGTAGGCTATCGGTGGTAAAACATCGACAGATGGCGATTCCCTTTTGTCATGATCGGTCTTCTTAGGGGCATGTAACCATAGGATTCACAAGGTCGGAAAGATTTTTCTTGGTTTCAGTCCCCTAGGATCCGATCGGTCCGCCATTGTCCTACGGCCGTGCGTTCGGTCTCCTTGTGAATCCAACTTCCCTTGAGCCCCCACGAGTAGCAAGGGTCTGATCGAGGGTCAACTCATCTTTGTGATCGTCATCCCTCAAACATTTTTTCGATAAAATAGAGGGGCTGAGCTGTGCCATGTTTTCCCTTGATGGACGAAACATGGTGCTCGATGAGCTATTAGCGGGTTATTCTGAGTAGGGCCCTAGCTTCCCATTCGTGGGGGTCCGGCATGGGTTAGCTGGTGACCGACTCCAGACTCTTGGTGGCAAATCCATATAGTTCTTGGGTCTGTTCGGCCAGTCCCAAGGGCTCGTTGTCTTTCTTTGAGGAAAAACCATGGATTGGGAACTGACCAAGACTTGAACGTGGGCCAGGATGCCCACGACGCTCAAGCGCCCGGGTACTGGCCGCTAGTGGGCCCCTCCCTTTCCACCCCTCACTCTAAGGGTGCCCCGGAGTGGCTGTGAACTCATCGACAGGCTAGCCTTTCGAACTCCTGGTCTTGAATGGGCCGTCGGAGTATTTTCAGCTCTGTATCCCTCTTTACCTACGACTGTTCTTGGCCCATTGTAACACCCTAAAATTAGCTACTTTCTGAAAAGAGTAAAATGATTTCTGTTAATTATTTTATGCTCATAAAAACATAGGTAAAAGGAAATTTTCTTTAAATTAAAATCCAACATAAGTGTAGCAACATGTTTGTGCATACATGCCGTTGCATTGGTAATTTTGTGACGAGTGGTTTGGAAAATAAATTCAAATCTCAATCTTCAAAATATTATTTTCAAGTAGTGGTTTAAAAAGAATTTGAAAACTTGCAAAAAAAAGTTAGATAAGATGCTTTGTTTTCAAAATCCAAAGGCTTGGAAAAGATTTTAAGACGCATTAGAACGATGCCTCTCTTTCCGGGAATCTTTTCGACCTTTTTTGGGATTAAATTCCTATTTCTTGGAGCTTTGTCTTTTTCCTCAATCAAGCCAAAAGTCTTTTTGGGAGCCAAAACTACTTTGGTTGTGTTTCTTATCCTTCCATCTATCCCTAGGAATTTTTATGGAATTTTTCCGGAGCTCAGAGATATTTTTCAGAGCCTAAATAGTAATTCTAGACTTTTCTTGAATTATTTTAATTCTGAAAATCAATTATTCCTAAAAATAATAAATATCTTCACTTTCCAAAATCTCCAAACCCTGCGTATACATATATGTCAGTGTTCATCTTGACACGCTGATTCCAGAAGTACAACCCGTTTCGCGAGCCGCCACTCCTATCGTCATAGATCTAAAGCCGAAGTTCTCCATCTCGTTTCCGATGAACTTTTCCGGCGAATGTTCGGCGAGGGTTTCTGGCCATCTTTGGCATCCCCAGATGAAACCAACACCAGTTCAAAGTTCATATCGATCTCCTCTACACCGTCACGCTTTTCGTTTTGTGAATCCATCACCGGTTGACCGTGTTCCCTTTCTTCTTTCTCTCTTCCGATCAGGTTTTCGGTGAACCTCTATGGCTGCTCGTTCTTCTCGAGTTTCCGACCGACTCAGCCTTGGCCGCGCCTCCCAGCACCCTGACCCCATGCCCCCACCTCATAGCCACCCTAAGCCATGCGCACCGCAAGCCAGACCGCATCCGCGCCCTACGTGCAAGAGCACGGCCAGGCAGCCGCCGTCGCCCGCTACGGCCGCCCGGGCGCCATCCCGTGCGGCCCCTGCTCGGCCCTACGGGAGGGACTCACACTGCGCCTCTGTCGGCCTGCGCCTAGCGCCCCTCTACTGGTCGTCCCTGAGCTCTCCATGCGAGCAGCAGCACCTCCATGGCCACGATCGGCTACAGCCCAAGGATGAAGATGAACATATTTACAGTTTTGCCACTGGTTCATTAATCTATGTTGTTTCTCTATTTTAAGTCCGTTTCAGTTCATTCCAGTTGCATTAGATTCATGTCATTGAGATCTATGTAGTAGAGTTATTAGTTTATATGTCACTTGTTTATGAATTTATTTTATTAAAATATTAATTGTGTTATAATTAATTAATCGTTGTTTAAGAAAAATCAATTTAGGTTTTGATTTTGATTCGATTGCGCGAGTTTCATCGCAATGTGTGATACGTGTTAGCAGTGATGTTTAACATGTCTCACAACTTGGAAATTTATAAGTTAAATATTAATTTAATTAATGATTATTCAATAACTTTTTAATTAAAAGCAATTTAAGTTCTAATTCCGTTTTGCACCATTTAGGTTGCGTTTGGTTCGTGCTGACGTGAACTATATGTTAGTGGTAATGTTTTTCATGTCACATGTTTTTCCATATGTAGCTAAATATTGAAATGATTAAATATGCATGCAAATAGTTTTATAATTAAGTAATATATGTTTTATATCTTGACAATTTATGTAATATCAATATGATTAATTGATGATATTAATATGTTTCTCAAATATAATTTGCTTAGTTTAACAACATGTCATATACAATTCGATTAGGTGCTCTCACATGTCAACTTGTATTTGCAAGTTAAAATTGAATTAACATAAATGGTATCGAGATATTTGTAACTAAAATTTGATTAGTTAAACACTGTTGCATATGTGATAAACTCGGTTAGTTGCTTTCACATATACTTTATTTTGCAAAGATGTAGCTTAACTTGATTAAATTATATGACATTGTTTAGGAATAAAACATGGGTAGTTTCAACTCGGGCTTTGGATTAAATTATGTTTTAACTAATCCAAATTAATAACACCTTCACATGGTTTTTCTTAATTAAAATAAATCAAGTATTTAGGCTTTTCTTTTATAATATAGAACTCCGGTAGTCATTTCTTTTGTACCGTAGTTTCATTATCGGCGTGTTCTCCATAGTGGCATTAGTGGTTCTCATGTTACTCAAATATGTTCTGGCAGTTAAAAAGTTAAATGTATTAATACTATCACTTGCATCGTCTTCGAAATATAAAGTCAATATAGGTTTTATACTACGCTCTTTCTTAAGCAATGAATCAAGTTGATTAATGAAAATATTTACATGTGTTTTTATAGTTAAAATAAGTTATATGGATAGGTTTTATTTTCCATTGCACTAAAAATCCTTCGATAGTCGCTTTTTTGTTGAATCACATATAGCGTGTCTTTTGTGTTTGTGTGTTCGTAGCGATACGTCGTTTTGCTTATTTTATTGGTTGGTGTACTGTTCTCATATATTCTTGTTTGTATGCCATGTATGGATGTTTGTGTGGTGATATACGGTTCAGTCAATCGGTGAGGTTTACGTGGTGATTAAGAAGCTGTTCTCTAAAGATTAGAAGCTGAGAATTAGAAGCAGAAGATTGAAAGTTGAATACTAAAGGCTTTTGAGCATATTGCTTTGGAGGAAAAGCAAGTTAAGGCAAGTATAATATGAGGCTCCTTGTTACCAATTCACTTTAATGCAATCTCAATTCATATGCATATGTTAATGAACCGCCTAGAGTCTATTTACCATGATATTGATTATCCTATCCTTGATTTACCTATAGGTTTTGCATGTGGGTAGTATGCTCAGTTTGCTCCTAACTAATATTGACTAAAGAATACAATTAAAGATATATGCAACATGGTATTAAAAGATGCTTTTTAGCAACATGGACAAAAGGGGGCTAGAGCATTGGGCCTTTTTGGGTGCTCCAGTCTGCCCTCCGTAAGGACTGAATCTTAAAGTGGTAGCCTAGGCCTTACCGTACAACCATGAGAACTACATGGCTCTAGTCATAGCCTAGTATCTTGATCTGTTCTAGTTCGTCAGTAGCTTACTGAAAGGGCAACAGGGGGCACTAGTTGGTATGTTTCTTTTCTTGCCAGGGCATGTACTATGCCATGACCATAAGTGCCACTCCTAGAGGAGGGCTACATATGGCTAGACAGCTAAACCTTAGTTGCTGCTACTTATTAGAATGACTGGTGAAAAGCTTCAGTAGTGATCCCTACCGACTTATCTTGTAAGTGAGTCAAGAGGTTGATCACCTTGAAGCAAAGGGCAATCATGGCTCAGTGGTGAAAGTGTACAAACTCTATAGAGTATAAAACTGATATATCAGCCATGCTCACGAACACGAGCGGCCTGGATCCTTTTCGAGATAGATGGTTCTATGGATGGTTTAGGATATGATCAACCTTGATGTTAAATATACTTTCACCTTGGGAGCTTAAGCATAACCTAGCGACACAGGTTTAACAAATAAAATATGACCAACTAAAAGTGCTTACCGTAGTTCAGTCAGTGTCTAGCCTTTTGAGCCTTGCATCCCCTTATGTTATACTTGTTGAGTATGTGCGCTCACACTTGCTTTACAACCAACAAAAATCCTGGATCGGGAACCAGATGGTGGATCAAGTGAAGAGTTTCTTGTGGAGTCCATGAGTACCAGGTGAGTTTCCCCTAGTCAACCATCCCTATGGAGTATGGAGTCCCAAAGAGAAGATTAAGAATAGTTTTCGCTATGCTTTTGTAATAGTTTTAAATCTTGTTGCAATTATGTTCGATATATAATAAAGCATTGTTCTTGATATTCTCCATATTTGTCGCTATATGTGTCGTGTGGACATCCTAGGCACACATATAGTTAGCACTTGGTATTCTTCAGAAAATCAGGTGAGACACCCATCGACTAGGTGAACCATCATCCGGCATGTCCTTCGAGGGCGTGGCTAGAGATAGCGTGTGCACGATCTTCGGAGGGAGGTGACGTGACATAGCACAGTAGGCACGTGAACCTAGGCGGATGGTTTGCCCTCTTGCCCCACTCTGTTCTATAAATAGCAGCCTCCCCTTCACATTTTTTGCACACCAAAACCACAGCCTTACCTTCTTCATTTCTCCACCGCCGTCGTCTGGATCTACCGTGCTTGCTAATCCACCACCTGGAGGCCTAGATCTATAGCTTCCGCTTCTCTACCACCGCCTTTGCTTCTCCATAGCCACCTCCATCCTCCATGGATTCATAGTACCACTCCGATGTTACCCATGCACGCATGGAGGGCCTCGTCAAGAGTGGTCTTCTCACGTGCGAGGATCGATGCGGCGGAGTGGCCTGTGTCCTGGCCTATGAGGATGCACCGGCGCCGCCCGATGGCTATATCATCTCCTTCGTGCCCTTCCACGAGCACAGACTCGTGATTCCTCCCCACCCATTCTTTCAGGCTCTAGTACACCACTATCAGATCGAGCTGCAGTACTTGGACCCCAACAGGATCTAGCACATCGCGGCCTTCATCATGATGTGCGAGGGGTACCTAGGGATCAAGCCCCACTTTGAGCTGTAGAGATACTTCTTCTCCATCTCCTTGATCAAGAAGAAGGAGAGAGGCTGGGAGACCCCAGTGCCTAATAGGATGCATGAGCATGCCACCTTCGGGGGTAGCGAGCGGCCGAGTACATGCCCTGCTAGCTCTCTAGATCCAACAAGGGGTGGCACTCGCATTAGTTCTACCTGAAGAACGACCCTACCACTCCCTTGCCAGTCTTCTCCAGGCGCCTGGTCGAAGAGGTACCGCTGTCATGGCTATGGGGGCCACCCATTAAGGAGAAGAAGTGGATGTGCGACCTCCTTGAGGCCATTGCATTATTGAAGACCCACGGCTTCTACTGGGCCTACGTCCATGGGAGAGTAGGTGGAGGAGGGCACAACTAGGGTGCCCATGGAGGGTGTGGCATGGCCGATCGTGTCCTCGATGTCATGATCAGAGGGCGACACGACCAAAGCCATCATCCGTGTAGGTAGCCAGTGTCCATGGTGGGGTGAACTAAGGGGGCACACCCAAGGCATCCTTCATGGATGTCGTGATAGGGTAGGCCTATGTGTCCACGTCACCTACCCCCTCTATCGCTAGAGGATCCGCTCTGGAGGAGCTACCATCGTAAGAGAGGTTGGCACCACTTGAGGTCAAGGCGGGGACGTCCTGGTCTCTAGTTCAAGTGGCTACCCTCGATGACATAGTAGAGGAGAGGGAATGGGGGAGCATCCACATGGAGGTTAGGGACATGGTTCATGCCCTGACCACCAAGCTGAGCTTGATGCGTGACATTATCACCATGATTGGCCAGGTATGATATGACTGTGCTTTCGACCCTCATGTTCTCTTTCCGTACCTCTAAGTCTTGTCTTCTTCATAGATCCTTATGGCATGTGGCCTAGAGAAGTCCTAGTTCCTTGCTAAGAAGACACAACGGAGTGAGGGGCTAGTCGCATATCTCATTGTTGCCCATCAGGAGGTGGCTGAGCTTGCCCCTACCACCCAAGAGGTGGCCGACCTCTGAGTCAGGGAGAAGGACGCTCATGACGACGCCCGTGAGGCCAAGGAAAAGCTTGCGGCCCTGATCGACAGGGTGCGCATGGACACCGTGGAGGCCAAGCGACTACGGAAGGAGCGAGATGATTTGCTCTAGGCCATAGAGGAGCTCTACATGGGGATTGACCAGGCTCGCCAGGAGCACACTGATGCTCAGCAACGAATCAACCTCCTCAAGGATGAACTTTAGGGGGAGAGGGACCTAAAGGTTGTAGCCAAGGGCATGCCCACTAGGCTTGCTATGGAGGTCGGTCAATGCCAAGAAGAGGTTTGGTGCCTAGAGGCCGAGGTGACCCAACAGCGCGATGAGGTGCGTAGGCTTCAGGGAGACAGGAATGGTAAGTCTCTGGTTTCCCTTGTTGTTTTTCTCTCTAGAATCCATGGTAAGCCTTTTGACACGATTGGTACATGACTTGAGCATGTCTTGATGACAAGCTTGGGACAGAAGTACATGACTTAGGCCTAGAGAAGGAGCTTAGTGAGGTGAAGGACACCCTCTAGAAGGAGAGCGACAAACATGACAACCTATGCGTCGCCATCTAGCTAGTCTATGACAAGCTCAAGCTAGCCCTGGAGCAGGAGACAAGCTCGCTCGTGGTTCACGCCACCCAGATCATGGACTAGGCACATGATATAGGCAAGGGGCACACTTTGCTTTGGCGTTCACTGATCGTTCATGATCGCCCATTCTCATTACAAGAACATCGATATGGCAATGAAGAGCCAAGGCTTCACGTCCGTCTATACCAACACCGAGCTGGATGACATCGAGAAGGAGGTGCCCCCTGGCGCATGACCTTTCTACCAAGATAGAAGATGAAATCATCCCCCTGAGGGGTAAGTTTAGTCAGATAGGTCAGGCGGTGCATTTGTAATAAGCGGACAAGTTCCAACCCTTTTGTTTCATTTAAACAAGCTTGTTCTTTTGTTTCGGTTGAACAAATTTGTTCTTTCTCCCTTTTTATGTGTAAAAAGGGTTAATGCGTTCGAACCCTTTCTATTGTTAAGACCATAGAGCTCGAGGTGTGGGTGAAAAACTATGATCACGCTAGTAAGCAAGAGTGTCGTAGCCGCAGGGGCGTAGGTTTCTTATAGTCCGACCAGTTTACTCAGCGTTCGTTTCCGCAAACCTTGCCTCTAGGTTTTTAACATGAGAAAGGGTCAGGCATGGTGACTATTTTTGAAAGGATATATATATTACCATATCAGCCCCCGAGTGAGGCCCAACCCCTTGCCATTGCTAGGGCTAGGTTTCACTAAAGATCGAGGAGATGATAACGAAACTGGTAATAGAAAGCGTTTTTTGTTTCAGAAACATTATTCTTAGTTTTTTGTACATACCCCTCCCTAGGATCTGAGCCATCGTCCTGCGACTATGCATTTGGTCTCCTTGCAAGTCCAACTTCCCTCAAGCCCCCACATGTTATAGGGGTCCATTCGAGGGGTAAGCTCATTTTTGTGATCGTCATCCCTCAAGCGTTTTTTTGATAAAACAGAGGGGCTGAGCCGTGCCATGTTTTTCCACGATGGACAAAACATGGTGCTCGGTGAGCTATTAACAGGCTAGTCTAAGTGGGGCCCTGGCTTCCCGTTCATAGGGGTCTGGCATAGGTCAGCTGGTGACCAACTATGGATTCTCAATGGCTAATCTATATAGTTCATGGGGTTGTTCAACCGATCCTAAGAGCTCGTTGCCTTTCTTTGAGGAAAAACCATGGACTGGGAACCAACCAAGACTCGAACATGGGCTAGGATGCCCGCGACGCTCATCTGCCTAGGTATAGGTCGCTAGTGGACCCATCCCTTTTCACCCCTCACTCTAAGGGCACCCCGAAGCAGCTGTGAACCCATAGGAGGGCTAGCCTTTGAACTCCTAGGACCGAGTGGGCTTGTAGGAGCGTTTTTAGCTCTGTATCCCTCCTTACCTATGATGGTTCTGGCGCCTGTCTACACCGACATCGAGCTAGATGACATCGAGAAGGAGGTGGCCCCTCTGGCACAGGACTTACCTGTCGAAATAGAGGATGAGATCACCCCCCAAGAAATTAGTTAAGTAGATAAGCTAGGCGGCGAACTTGTAATAAGTGGACAAGCTCTAAAATTTCATTATGGCCAAATAGATTTTTAGCTCTTCTCCCCTTTTTGTATGAAAAGGTTAATGCATTCTGACCCTTTTCGTCATTAAGGCTATAAAGCTCAGGGCGTGGATGAAAAAACTCTGATCATGCTGGTGAGCAAAAACGCCATAGCCGCTAGGGCATAGGTTTCTTGTAGTCTGACTAGTTTTACTCAGTGTTCATTTTTGCAATCCTTGCTTCTAGATCTTAACATGAGAAAGGGTGGGGCACAGATAATGTTTATTGGGTAGATATACTCTTTAATGTGTTCCGACTCTTTCCATAGTTAAGGCTAAAAAGCTCAGGGGTGCGGGCACAAAATTTTGATCACGCTGGTGAGCAAAAATGTTGTAGCCGCTTGGGCATAGGTTTCTTGTGGTGCGACCAGTTTTACTCAGCGTTTGTTTTTGCAACCCTTGCTTCTAGATCTTAACGTGAGAAAGGGTCGGGCATAGAGAATGTCTACCAAATAGATATGATCTTATCAGCCCCCGAGTGAGGCTCAACCCCTTGCCGTTGCTAGGGTCGGGTGTCACTAAAGATCGAGGAGTCGATAGTGAAACTGATAAGAGAAAACGTGTGTAAATTAAGGGTAAAAGCGATGTAGCTGTTCGATGTTACAGGCGTTGATGAAGACTTCACCGTCGATGGTCTTGAGCCTATAGGTGTCTGGTCAGAGCACCTCCGCAACAACGTATGGTCCCTCCCACGGCGGAGAGAGTTTGTAGCAGTTCCTATTGCTCTGGACGAGGTGGAGCACTAGGTCCCCGATGTTGAAGGCCTAACCTTGCACTCGATGGTTGTGGTACCGACGCAACGCTTCCTAGTATTTGGCTGAGCAGAGGAGGGCAACATCATGCACTTCATCTAGCTGGTCCATGACATCCTTGAGGGACGCCTTGGCTCCCTATTCGTCGTACGCCTTGACCCTCGATGCTCCATAATCGAGGTTGGTCAAGAGGATAGCCTCAAAACCATAGATCATGAAGAATGGCTTGTAGCTGGTGGTCCTGGCTGGGGGTTGTCCATAGGCTCTAAAGCACCGCGAGAAGCTCCGCGACCCATCATCTGCCAAACTTGTTCAACCAATTAAAGATCCTAGGCTTGAGGCCATGTAGGACCATGTTGTTCTCGCGCTCGACCTGCCCATTCATGTCGGGGTGTGCCATGGTGGCCCAATCGACGCAAATGTGGTATTCAGCATAGAATTAGAGGAACTTTTTCATGGTGAACTATGTGCCTGTTGTCTGTGATAATGGAGTTTGGGACTCCAAAGCGATGGGCGATGTCAAGGAAGAACAACACGGCTTGCTCGGACTTGATTGTGGAGATCAGTCGAGCCTCTATCCACTTTGTAAACTTGTCTATGGTGATAAGCAAGTGCATATAGCCCTAGGGTGCCCTCTTGAGAGGTCTGACCAGATCGAGCCTCCAGACCACGAACCACCATGTGATGGGGATCGTTTGGAGTGCTTGGTCGA